>NC_040246.1:24150006-24302506 GCF_001444195.1 Xiphophorus couchianus
GTTAGCTCGCTGTGACCAGCGTTAGCTAGCTGTGACCAGCGTTAGCTCGCTGTGACCAGCGTTAGCTCGCTGTGACCAGCGTTAGCTCGTTGTGACCAGCGTTAGCTCGTTGTGACCAGCGTTAGCTCGTTGTGACCAGTGTTAGCTCGTTGTGACCAGTGTTAGCTAGCTTTCACCAGTGTTAGCTAGCTGTGACCACTGTTAGCTAGCTGTGACCACTGTTAGCTCGTTGTGACCAGTGTTAGCTCGTTGTGACAAGTGTTAGCTAGCTGTGACCAGTGTTAGCTCGCTATGACCAGTGTTAGCTCGCTGTGACCAGTGTTAGCTCGCTGTGACCAGTGTTAGCTAGCTGTGACCAGTGTCAGCTAGCTTTCACCAGTGTTAGCTAGCTGTGACCACTGTTAGCTCGCTGTGACCAGTGTTAGCTCGCTGTGACCAGTGTTAGCTCGTTGTGACCAGTGTTAGCTAGCTGTGACCAGTGTTAGCTAGCTTTCACCAGTGTTAGCTCGCTGTGACCAGTGTTAGCTCGCTGTGACCAGTGTTAGCTCGTTGTGACCAGTGTTAGCTAGCTGTGACCAGTGTTAGCTAGCTTTCACCAGTGTTAGCTAGCTGTGACCAGTGTTAGCTAGCTTTCACCAGTGTTAGCTCGCTGTGACCAGTGTTAGCTCGCTGTGACCAGTGTTAGCTCGTTGTGACCAGTGTTAGCTAGCTGTGACCACTGTTAGCTCGCTGTGACCAGTGTTAGCTCGCTGTGACCAGTGTTAGCTCATTGTGACCAGTGTTAGCTCGTTGTGACCAGTGTTAGCTAGCTTTCACCAGTGTTAGCTAGCTTTCACCAGTGTTAGCTCGCTGTGACCAGTGTTAGCTAGCTGTGACCAGTGTTAGCTAGCTTTCACCAGTGTTAGCTCGCTGTGACCAGTGTTAGCTCGCTGTGACCAGTGTTAGCTCGTTGTGACCAGTGTTAGCTAGCTGTGACCAGTGTTAGCTAGCTTTCACCAGTGTTAGCTAGCTGTGACCAGTGTTAGCTAGCTTTCACCAGTGTTAGCTCGCTGTGACCAGTGTTAGCTCGCTGTGACCAGTGTTAGCTCGTTGTGACCAGTGTTAGCTAGCTGTGACCACTGTTAGCTCGTTGTGACCAGTGTTAGCTCGTTGTGACCAGTGTTAGCTAGCTGTGACCAGTGTTAGCTAGCTGTGACCAGTGTCAGCTAGCTTTCACCAGTGTTAGCTAGCTGTGACCACTGTTAGCTCGCTGTGACCAGTGTTAGCTCGTTGTGACCAGTGTTAGCTAGCTGTGACCAGTGTTAGCTAGCTTTCACCAGTGTTAGCTCGCTGTGACCAGTGTTAGCTCGCTGTGACCAGTGTTAGCTCGTTGTGACCAGTGTTAGCTAGCTGTGAGCAGTGTTAGCTAGCTTTCACCAGTGTTAGCTAGCTGTGACCAGTGTTAGCTAGCTTTCACCAGTGTTAGCTCGCTGTGACCAGTGTTAGCTCGCTGTGACCAGTGTTAGCTCGTTGTGACCAGTGTTAGCTAGCTGTGACCACTGTTAGCTCGCTGTGACCAGTGTTAGCTCGCTGTGACCAGTGTTAGCTCATTGTGACCAGTGTTAGCTCGTTGTGACCAGTGTTAGCTAGCTTTCACCAGTGTTAGCTAGCTGTGACCAGTGTTAGCTCGCTGTGACCAGTGTTAGCTCGCTGTGACCAGTGTTAGCTAGCTGTGACCAGTGTTAGCTCGTTGTGACCAGCGTTAGCTAGCTGTGACCAGCGTTAGCTCGTTGTGACCAGCGGTAGCTCACTGAGACCAGCGTTAGCTCGTTATGACCAGTGTTAGCTCGCTGTGACCAGTGTTAGCTCGCTGAGACCACTGTTAGCTCGCTGAGACCAGTGTTAGCTCGCTGAGACCAGTGTTAGCTCGCTGTGACCAGTGTTAGCTCGCTGTGACCAGTGTTAGCTAGCTTTCACCAGTGTTAGCTAGCTGTGACCAGTGTTAGCTCGTTGTGACCAGTGTTAGCTCGTTGTGACCAGTGTTAGCTCGTTGTGACCAGTGTTAGCTAGCTGTGACCAGTGTTAACTAGCTGTGACCAGTGTTAGCTAGCTGTGACCAGTGTTAGCTAGCTTTCACCAGTGTTAGCTAGCTGTGACCAGTGTTAGCTAGCTTTCACCAGTGTTAGCTCGCTGTGACCAGTGTTAGCTCGTTGTGACCAGTGTTAGCTAGCTGTGACCAGTGTTAGCTAGCTGTGACCAGTGTTAGCTCGCTGTGACCAGTGTTAGCTCGCTGTGACCAGTGTTAGCTCATTGTGACCAGTGTTAGCTCGTTGTGACCAGTGTTAGCTAGCTTTCACCAGTGTTAGCTAGCTGTGAACACTGTTAGCTAGCTGTGACCAGTGTTAGCTCGTTGTGACCACTGTTAGCTAGCTGTGACCAGTGTTAGCTCGTTGTGACCACTGTTAGCTAGCTGTGACCACTGTTAGCTCGCTGAGACCAGTGTTAGCTCGCTATGACCAGTGTTAGCTCGCTGTGACCAGTGTCAGCTAGCTGTGACCAGTGTCAGCTAGCTTTCACCAGTGTTAGCTAGCTGTGACCACTGTTAGCTCGCTGTGACCAGTGTTAGCTAGCTGTGACCAGTGTTAGCTAGCTTTCACCAGTGTTAGCTCGCTGTGACCAGTGTTAGCTCATTGTGACCAGTGTTAGCTCGCTGTGACCAGTGTTAGCTCGTTGTGACCAGTGTTAGCTAGCTGTGACCAGTGTTAGCTAGCTTTCACCAGTGTTAGCTCGTTGTGACCAGTGTTAGCTAGCTGTGACCAGCGTTAGCTCGCTGTGACCAGCGTTAGCTCGCTGAGACCAGCGTTAGCTCGCTGTGACCAGCGTTAGCTCGCTGTGACCAGCGTTAGCTCGCTGTGACCAGCGTTAGCTAGCTGTGACCAGCGTTAGCTCGTTGTGACCAGTGTTAGCTCACTGAGACCAGCGTTAGCTCGCTGAGACCAGCGTTAGCTCGTTGTGACCAGCGTTAGCTAGCTGTGACCACTGTTAGCTCGCTGAGACCAGTGTTAGCTCGCTATGACCAGTGTTAGCTCGCTGTGACCAGTGTTAGCTCGCTGTGACCAGTGTTAGCTCGCTTTCACCAGTGTTAGCTAGCTGTGACCACTGTTAGCTCGCTGTGACCAGTGTTAGCTCGTTGTGACCAGTGTTAGCTCGTTGTGACCAGTGTTAGCTAGCTGTGACCAGTGTTAGCTAGCTTTCACCAGTGTTAGCTAGCTGTGACCAGTGTTAGCTCGCTATGACAAGTGTTAGCTCGCTGTGACCAGTGTTAGCTAGCTGTGACCAGTGTCAGCTAGCTTTCACCAGTGTTAGCTAGCTGTGACCAGCGTTAGCTCGCTGTGACCAGCGTTAGCTAGCTGTGACCAGCGTTAGCTCGTTGTGACCAGCGTTAGCTAGCTGTGACCAGCGTTAGCTAGCTGTGACCAGCGTTAGCTCGTTGTGACCAGCGTTAGCTCGCTGAGACCAGCGTTAGCTCGTTGTGACCAGCGTTAGCTAGCTGTGACCACTGTTAGCTCGCTGAGACCAGTGTTAGCTCGCTGTGACCAGTGTTAGCTCGCTGTGACCAGTGTTAGCTCGCTGTGACCAGTGTTAGCTCGCTTTCACCAGTGTTAGCTAGCTGTGACCACTGTTAGCTCGCTGTGACCAGTGTTAGCTCGCTGTGACCAGTGTTAGCTCGTTGTGACCAGTGTTAGCTAGCTGTGACCAGTGTTAGCTAGCTTTCACCAGTGTTAGCTAGCTGTGACCACTGTTAGCTTGCTGTGACCAGTGTTAGCTCGTTGTGACCAGTGTTAGCTAGCTGTGACCACTGTTAGCTCGCTGAGACCAGTGTTAGCTCGCTATGACCAGTGTTAGCTCGCTGTGACCAGTGTTAGCTCGCTGTGACCAGTGTTAGCTAGCTGTGACCAGTGTCAGCTAGCTTTCACCAGTGTTAGCTAGCTGTGACCACTGTTAGCTCGCTGTGACCAGTGTTAGCTCGCTGTGACCAGTGTTAGCTCGCTGTGACCAGTGTTAGCTAGCTGTGACCAGTGTCAGCTAGCTTTCACCAGTGTTAGCTAGCTGTGACCACTGTTAGCTCGCTGTGACCAGTGTTAGCTCGCTGTGACCAGTGTTAGCTAGCTTTCACCAGTGTTAGCTAGCTGTGACCAGTGTTAGCTAGCTTTCACCAGTGTTAGCTCGCTGTGACCAGTGTTAGCTCGCTGTGACCAGTGTTAGCTCGTTGTGACCAGTGTTAGCTAGCTGTGACCAGTGTTAGCTAGCTTTCACCAGTGTTAGCTAGCTGTGACCAGTGTTAGCTAGCTTTCACCAGTGTTAGCTCGCTGTGACCAGTGTTAGCTCGCTGTGACCAGTGTTAGCTAGCTGTGACCAGTGTTAGCTAGCTTTCACCAGTGTTAGCTCGCTGTGACCAGTGTTAGCTCGCTGTGACCAGTGTTAGCTCGTTGTGACCAGTGTTAGCTAGCTGTGACCAGTGTTAGCTAGCTTTCACCAGTGTTAGCTCGCTGTGACCAGTGTTAGCTCGCTGTGACCAGTGTTAGCTCGTTGTGACCAGTGTTAGCTAGCTGTGACCAGTGTTAGCTAGCTTTCACCAGTGTTAGCTAGCTGTGACCACTGTTAGCTCTCTGAGACCAGTGTTAGCTCGTTGTGACCAGTGTTAGCTAGCTTGCTGTTGCTAGGAGGGATCTGTGGATCACCAGCTAAGAAACTGTGGATCTGCTCTGAGCCAGACTCTCATGTTCTCCACAGAGACCAGGACCAGCTGCACGTCTCCGTCCTGCATCAGCAGAGCGGTTCTGTTCTGGCTGGGACGCCTGGGTGAGTCGGCCATGTCTGAAGAGAGCGTGATCAACTGCACCATCAGCCATGAAGTCCACCAGTACGTCTTCTCCTGCGTCTACATCCTGGTGCTGCTGGTGAGAGGCTCTCCACCCGCCGAGCAACGCTTCAGACTGAGAGGACGGCGGAAATGCAGCTTCCTGCCTGAAGCGGTTGCTGCGGTATAGAGGAAGTGCTGCTGCAGTGACCAATCAGCAGATGGTTGCTATATCAATGCGGTCGGTTTGGAGAGTTCCTTGATATTGATTTGAAGCCTCTAGACCAGGGGAGCACAAAGCGGGTCCCTGAGGCCCGGCATCCTGCGTGTTTTAGTCTCTCCATGGTTTCACTCAGCTGCATCCAATGATGATCATTAGAGGCCTAAGAAGAACATTGACTTCCTGAAAAGGTTGTTGGTACCAGCAGGGAGGGAACTAGAACATGCAGGATGCCGGGCCTCCAGGACCCACTTTGGGCTCCACTGCTCTAGATGTTCTGTTAGATCTGTTGTTGAAGCTGCTTCTGCCTGGTTCTGGTCCAGTCTGGCTCACACCATTTAAGGACTTCTAGAAAACTATAAAGATTATTATGGGGTGTAAAACTGTTAGGCTTTTAACTTTATGTCTGAACAAAGTCTTCAGAAAATGGACCCAGATGTTCTGGAGAAGAACTGAGCCCTTCAACCGACCAGAAACCTCTGATGGCTCAAAGCTTCAGCACCACAGCAATAGACCATGAAGTTCTTCAGCTAACGTTAGCCTGCTAATACTAGCATGCTAACACCACAGTATTCTGTCCTGTTGCCCAATCGTAGCACAGCGACGTCTCGCCGACCTCTCAGCGTTAACGTCACACCAAACCATTCGCTGAGTTTTTTGTTCATGTTTTCTATATTATTGGAAGAAAACGCAGCAACCTAGCTTAGCCTCAGTGTTATGTGATACATGATTAGCTGGTGTTTGCAACTGTATTTGGGGCTCAGCCTATCAGCGCCAAGGAAAATAAAAAGTGCTGATTAGCTGAGCCCCAAAAGCAGCAATTAGGAAGACAGTAGATGTGCTGTAGTGCTAAAACTGTCTTCATGCATATTGAGGCATATTCAGTATCTGAACTATCAAAACAAGCAAAGTTCTGAAGTATTTGTAATTTCTACCTGTGATCCAAACTTAATTGATTTCCCCAAACATCAGTAGACATGGACAGATTTTAAAGAAATTAAGAAACTGTTAGCATTAGCATATCCAGGATCACAGTCAGTGAGTGACAGGAAGCTGGTACCAAACACCGGCGGTCCGATATAATCCCAACACATGAAGTCTAACATTGGTGGTTGATTGCAGGTGGGCGTTCCCTCCAACCTGTACTCCCTGTACCACGCTGCGGTCCAGCTGAGGCAGAGGAACGAGCTGGGGGTCTACCTGCTCAACCTGACCATGTCCGACCTGCTCTACCAGGCGTCTCTGCCCCTCTGGCTGCAGTACATCTTTCGGGTAACGGGTTCTGCTGAAGAGAAGACCTCTGAAGGATTGATAAAGTTTTATGACAGCCTGGTTGTTTTTGTTTGTCTTCTTTCAGAATGACGACTGGCAGCACAGAGAGTGGTTGTGTCAGCTTTGTGGTTTCCTGCTCTATGAAAACATCTACATCAGCATCGGCTTCCTGTGCTGCATCAGCGTGGACCGCTACCTGGCCGTGGTCCATCCTCTCAGGTAGATCCGCTGGAACCGTTTCACACCGGCAGCTTCAAGCCACACGGAAAACGTTTCTGCCTTCCCGTCTCCAGGTTTACCTCTTTCCGCTCTATGACTGCAGCATGGATCGCCAGCGCCACCGTCTGGCTTAAAGAGGTAGCAGTGGGTGTGGTTTTCTTTCGCCATAAGGAGGTGAGCAGAGACCAGACCAACCAGTCAGTGTGCTTCGAACATTACCCCATGATGCCGTGGGAATACTCCATCAACTACTACCGCTTCAGTGTCGGCTTCCTGTTCCCGCTGGCCATCCTGTCCGTAAGAAACCGCCGCCGTCCGCTGTGACAAACTGATCTGCTCCGATCCAGATCAATGTCTTCAGGAAGGCTCCAGGTACCGATTGACCCCGGACCAGGAGCCTCACAGCGCCGTAAGGTCGTCACAGTTGACCTCCAGCCAGGTTCATGGCTGTGCGCTAACTAGCCGTTAGCTGCGTCATCACAGCACGTCTCGATGCTCAACTCCAACTTTTTCATGAAATCTGAATTTTTCCGCATTATGGATTATTTCGATTATGGATCTAAATTAATGCGAGCAGTCAGACCTCAAAGTGAACAGCGTTACCCTAACGCGGTCTGTTAATGGCGGTAAAGATGGCCGCCGTCTCTGATGGATTGTAATGTTGCAGAGCGACACGGTCAGGAAGCTGATAAAAAACTAACAGCAACGGCCTTCGGTTCTGACCCGGTTCTGTTTGGAGTCGGATTGGACTCAGGCTGATTTCATCGCTTCATTATCATTTCAGACATTGTTTAGATTTACCGTCTGTCTTCTTCTGCTGAATTATGGCGCATGTCTCACATCAACATAGGATAAATGCGACGTTCAGACTGACGGCTGTCATTTAGTCCCATATATGGAAGTGGAACCGATTGGACTTTTATTTGCACAAAAGATCAGAATTGGGTCTTTCAGCTGAAAAGTCTGGATTTGGGTCGTAGCCAGTGCGATTGGCTCCACCACTAGAGGGCGCCAATCGCACCTCCACCCATAGACATAAAGAATAGACCGCTCATAGATCGCTCTTGTCTATTGTCGCTGACTGGCCGCCATCTTGGACAGGTCGACGGCTCTCTTGAGCGTTATATGCTTTTTTGATTAATAATAACTCACTAAATACTAATCCGATTTTCACGCGTTTTTGCTGTAGACTTAAATCAAACAGCTATCATAGCTTCATGTACAAGGACATTTATTTGAAGTCTTTTTGAACTGGATTGATACATGACTCAGCATGTAGCGGCCACTTGGAATAAACAGCCAGAGGCAGGAAGTTCCAGTTTAATCTGGACTTTTCTGGTCATAGACACCGTGAAAACTGTAGCATGAAATAAAAGGATACAGAATTGTTGGACATGCTTAACTCTTGTATAAAATTAACATATTAATGTTCACATATACAAAAAAGAATACGTTGTGTCTTTAGCTCGTCAGCATACACGGTTTCGGTTTTAAACAATAAACCAATAACGTTCTGCTGCTTCTTAAATAAACATAATAATAATAAACACAATATTCATACCTCATTCTGCTTTCAAAGGGCATTTTAATGATTTTCTTTGGTTTCCTTCTGGATCTACTGCTGACTCATCGTACTTAGTAAGAACAGGAAGTGCCGCATATCACAAAACACACGAAGAAGAAATCTACCGTTCTTCAAAATAAGGGCATAAATTAACCACTAGGTGTCACTGTTGGACCAATGAACAAGAAGGAGAATTTGACCATTTAGTATTTACACAGCATATCTGAATATTGTTAGTGGGGGAAACAGAATAGAATAGAATATTCTGATTCAATGTATGATGAGCATTTTACAAAGCACACAGCCATTCATAATTTTTTTATATAAATATACAAAATTATTTAGTAATATACATGTTTATATAAATATGCAAGCAAAATAATCAAATATATTATAGAGAAACAAAGATAATTACATAATTATTACCAAATAATATATATTAGGCGATGTATATACATATGAGGGCTGCAGAGTGGTGCAGTTGGTAGCACTGTTTCCTTGCAGCAAGAAGGTCCTGGGTTCGATTCCCGGCATGGGGTCTTTCTGCATGGAGTTTGCATGTTCTCCCTGTGCATGGTGGGTTCTCCCCGGGTTCTCCGGCTTCCTCCCACAGTCCAGAAACATGACTGTCGGGTTAATTGGTCTCTCTAAATTCTCCCTAGGTGTGAGTTGCATGGTTGTTTGTCCTGTCTGTCTCTGCGTTGCCCTGCGACAGACTGGCGACCTGTCCAGGTGACCCCGCCTCTCGGCCGGAAGCTTAGCTGGAGAGGCAGCAGCTCCTCCTGACCCCACTGGGGACAAGGTGTTAGAAAATGGATGGATATACATATCAGTGACATCAGGGGAGGCAAATGAGGCAGAGCCTCACCTGCCATAATGGAAAAATATGATAAAATATCATTATATTTTATAATGATATTTTATAATTATAAAGTATCAATGATATATAATTATTAATATGATATATAATTATTAATATATATTAATTATATATTATTAATGGCAATAATATATATTGCTTTTTTCACCTGTGGTTTGTACTATAAATTATTTATTTTTTATTTAGCTTTACCAATTTTGATTATTTTTTTTCACATTTCACAGTTTCACATTTTCCCATTCAAATGCTCGGAAGCGCAGCAGGTGAGGCAGCAGCAGCTGAGCCTCACCTGGACTGATCAACCTCTCACTAACTGCACTGGCTGCGGTTCTATGGGATCCTGCTCCTTCTGTCTGAACGTCACCAATAAAATGGTTAAAAACATTTAATGTATGAACTGATTTTCCATCATTTAGCTTATGTATATAACGTTCAGTGTTTTTGTGTGTAACGTGTTTCTGTGCTGAGCAGCGATCAGAATCCAGAGAACAGACTGGAGGTGAGGCAGGCAGTTCTCTGGCCTCATGGCAGGGGGCGCTCATGATCCAGACATTGAGACTCCACAACTGCAGAGTAAGAGACACAAACAGCGAGCTAGCCGTATTCATGTCTATGGAGCTAGCATACAGTAAATAAGTGAAGCTACATGCAACAAGTCTACGTGTAGCCTGGCCGATACAGCGAGAAAAAGGTGGTTTGAGTTGTACTTCCCCTTTGCTGTGCAGCATAGCACTAAAAAATAATATCTATATTTCCATGTTTCATTGAGTTAACGGAATAATTGTACCTGGCAGCGCGGCTATGGATGGCATGTGAAAGTTTAGTCTTTTTTCCCTTTAGTGTTGTTCGCATGCTCCAAATTTCCATATGTGAACAATAACAAGCAGGAGGTCTTATGGTGCAATAAATGTATATATTTCACACCCGAATGTATACTTTTTTTTTTTTACCCCTCCAGGGTCTTTTGTGGCTCTAGTGTCCCTTATATGACAGCAGGCTGACAGGAAACGGGGGAAGACATGCAGCAAATGTCGTCGGGTCCGGGAGTCGAACCCGCGACGGCCACGTCGAGGACTCAAGGCCTCCAAATATGGGTCGCACTAACCGCTACGCCACCATGGCACGCCCCCGAATGTATACTTTTATTGTGAAGGGGAGAAGGTAAGGTTAGAAGACACCAACGGTTTTACTTCATTCTACTTTTGGTTTCTATTGGAAGGGTAAGGCACGAGCAATAATCGTTTATCTGGATCAGTGGAGAGCTGGCCAGCGCGGTGCAAACAGGTGGAGGAAGCTGGCGCAGTAACAGATGCGTATAAAGGAAGGAAACATCTCCAGAGCCAAGTAATGCCAGCATGGTCTCCACCAGCTCGGAGGGCTCGCGATCCTCCAAGCCATTCAGAGAGAGCAAGCGATCCATGTTCCATGTCTGACAGTTGGTAGAGCCGAAGCAGATTCTCCTTGAGCGGTTGTACTTGTTAGCGCTTGGTGGGTTCCTCAGCAGACCATCAGACGGCGGGTGGAGACGGAATCCAACTCAGCAACTACATGGAAGTACTTGGTCTCCTCTGTGGTTATCCCATGGAGACAGAACTGGGCTTCCACATACTGAAACCATGGTTCTGGATCGTGCTGCCAGAACTCTGGAAGCTTGATAACGGCAGCAAAAACTGAAGCCACGGTTGGAGTAACGGCCGCCTGGCAAGAAACTGGGTCCAAACCACAGCTGGAGGAGAAGCGGCAGCAGCATCTGGTGAGTTCTGGTTAAAAAACATGTTCAGATGTTTGCAGATGTTCGGGGTCACCAGTGTGGAAGTCAGCAGAAAAAGACGAAAATAAAATTTGAGTCTTG
The DNA here is from genome assembly GCF_001444195.1 of Xiphophorus couchianus. Classification (NCBI taxonomy): domain Eukaryota; kingdom Metazoa; phylum Chordata; class Actinopteri; order Cyprinodontiformes; family Poeciliidae; genus Xiphophorus; species Xiphophorus couchianus. Next base: position 24,160,854 of record NC_040246.1, read on the forward strand.
TTTTATTCTCAATGTCTTCCAATCCAAACCAAAAGTAGAATGAAGTAAAACCGTTGGTGTCTTCTCACCTCACCTTCTCCCCTTCACAATAAAAGCATACATTTTGGTGTGAAATATATACATTGTCACAAGACTTATACAAGTACATACATATATATATATATACATATATATATATATATATATATATATAAAAAAATCCCTTCTCACCCACCGCGGGTGGTTCTTATCCTCTGAGCTCGGGTCCTCTACCAGAGGCCTGTGAGCTTGAGGGTTCTGCGCAGTATCTTGGCTGTGCCAAGGACTGCACATTTCTGGACTGAGATGTCTGATGTTGTTCCTGGGATCTGTTGTAGCCATTGGTCCAGTTTGGGGGTGACTGCCCCGAGGGCCCCGATGACCACAGGCACCACTGTGGTCTTCACCTTCCAGGCCCTCTCCAGTTCCTCCCTGAGGCCCTGGTATTTCTCTAGTTTCTCCTGCTCCTTTTTCCTGATGTTGCAGTCGCTTGGTATTGCTACATCTACCACAACGGCTTTCCTCTGTTGTTTATCCACTACGACAATGTCTGGTTGGTTCGCCATTACCATTTTGTCTGTCTGGATCTGGAAGTCCCACAGGATCTTAGCTCTGGCGTTCTCCGCCACCTTTGGGGGTGTTTCCCACTTTGATCTCGGGGTTTCCAGTCCATATTCTGCACAGATGTTTCTGTACACTATGCCTGCAACTTGGTTATGTCGTTCCATGTACGCTTTCCCTGCCAGTATCTTGCACCCTGCTGTTATGTGCTGGACTGTCTCAGGGGCCTCCTTGCACAACCTACACCTTGGGTCTTGTCTGGTGTGGTATATCTGGGCCTCTATTGCTCTGGTGTTTAGTCCGTGCGATGAACAGCTATGCCCTGCCAGTAATCATATACCCAGCCGAGGAGTTTTAGCTTCAGAGTGATTCAGCAGATTCATCCTGTGCAGTGAATCCGTTTCTCACTTCTAACATTCAGAACAAAATCGGGAGTTTTGGGAGCTATTTTACTTTTGACTGAGTGAAATGAGATGCCATAAATAATGGTCTTTTCCACCCGTGTAAACTGGTGAATGTTATAAAATATTATATTTATAACAATAACGTTGTTTTATTTCTAAGGTAGACTCTTGTGTCAGATAATCTAAGTCAGTGTTGGGGAATAATGAAAACTTTAAAAGATTTACTCTGGGTGGGCCTTCCTAGCGGGGCTGTAACACCGGCTACACCTCGGGCTCTGTGGCTAATCTTAGCTGGTGGACATAAATACAGTATAGCAATATTCTATCGACAAAATATAAACAATATCTTACTTACGTTATCCCACGAGCCATCACGTCAATAGTCCGTCGATTTTAACAAAAACATCCCACAGTGCTCAGGTATCTTCTGCTGTTAGCTTAGCGAAGTAGGAGCGACGACCGCTCCAAGATGGCCGCCGTATTTCCTCCGCTTGAGCAGCCGAAGCGGGACCGGTCTTTATTATGCCTATGGCTCCTGATGCAGGTGAGCTACCTGAGCGTTCTTCGCGCTGTTGGCCGCAGCGCGGGGACCCAACCGGACCAGAAGACCCGGATCCGGCAGCTGGTCAGCAGCACCATCCTCATCTTCCTGGTCTGCTTCTCTCCGTATCACGTCTTCCTGCTGCTGCGGACGCTGTTCGAGCGTGACTGCAGCTTCATCGCAGGTGAGTTTCCTGTGAGATCAGGTGACTTTCCTGTCGGGAACAGGTGACCCCTGCACTGTTTTCACTTCCGTTTCTCATTCTTGCAGGAATCTTTAACTACTACCACGTGTCGCTGCTGCTCACCAGCCTGAACTGCGTCGCCGACCCGGCGCTCTACTGCTTCGTCAGCGAGAGCGCCCGCCGCGGGCTGCACCGCGCCGTCGTCAGGCCCGTCGCCAGGGTCGTCTGCTGCTGCCGTCGCCGAGGCAACGCGAGCCCTGTCTGTCCAGCCGGCGACTCCCACGAGGTGGCGACGGACGGGAACGGCGGGCGGAGTGTGACGCTGCTGACCCACAGCTACACGACAGGCAGCGGAAATGCGACCTCTGACCCCTCGACTGTCCCAGACAAGTCCTGGGCAGAGGACAGCGGGGACATGGGAGGAAGGACCGGGGACAGGAAGTGCAGCTGAAACATGGAGGCCGCAGCCGGTCAGACTGCCAGGAACCCACCGTCCGGAACCAGGAACCATCCGGAACCAGGAACCATCCGGAACCAGGAACCCACCGCCCGGAACCAGGAAGCGGTCGCCTGATCTGCAGCTCCTCAAACACTTTTTCTGGCTCCATTTGTTTGAACATTTCTTCTCTTAATCATGATGATTGAAGGAAAACTTTTCAAATGTCACATCAGACCAATAAAAACAATATTTTTTAAAAACAAACGAAGGCCTCTGTAAGAGTCCGGCCTGTTGACCTTTGCCCTTTGTCTATCTTCTCTCACAATTCTGTCAAAATGCAAAGAAATATTTAAAACCTGCTTAAAGGTTGTTTTCATTCTGACAGTTTTATAATTTATTGAATATTTATAGAAAGATGCTTTTGACTTTATTTGCATCACAGCAAATTGGAAACAATCATTAAATATAAACGGCAGATAAAATAAAATAAAACTCATTTCAAGATGAATCAAAGGTTCGTAAAGGACAGAAACATTGATACTGATCCAAATCGGTTCAGCGTTAAATTTCTCTCACATTAATTATGAATATAGAAATAATATTTTCTGAACCGAGAAACCGCAGGAGGTTCTGATCCGTTTAGAAATGTCCTGATGGTTTCAGCTGAAAAACTTCATTTGTTTTCCTGAAAAGTGAAAATTCTTGAATTTAAACGGATCCAGAACGGGGTCCAGAATTCTGCCAGGAGAGTTCCGGACCCGGTTCTGGTGAACTGAATTAGTCATGATTTACATCTTTATTACTGCGAAATCATAAAGGATTGATAATATCGCTCCTGAGCCGGCGCCTCCTCTCAGAGCGGTAACCATGGCAACTGGCTGCCACTCCGTGGCAAGGACCTAATCATGGCCGACGGGTCGGTTCTGACCCGGGGAGCCTAGCGTGACCTCCAGGAGCCGGCTGATCATCTGGGAGTGTGTGGGGTGAAAGGTCAAGCCGTCCACCTCCATGGCCAGGTTCCCAGTTTTCCCACTTCGTATTCCGAAACGCACCAGCGTTCCCAGGAACAGTTCCTCCTGGTGGACGCAGAGCCACCGTTAGGACGTCGCTTTATGGTTCTGGTACCATCAGAACCTTACGGTACCTTCTGGACCGACGGCAGGTTCCTCCTCCAGTCCTTCAGCTGCAGGTCAGAGGTCACCGGCTCCAGTCCCAGTCCTCTCCTCAGGTAGCGCTGGTGAGCAGGACAGGTGTGGAGCAGGTAGAGCCCACAGGCCACGGCGTAGCCGGCCCAGTTAGAGACGCCTGCAGCGGGTCAGAACCAGAACCATCAGCATGTCGCACAATCGATGGATGAAATGAGCGGTTGGATGAACGGTTGGATGCTACCTGCAGTCACGGCGCAGTCGGCCGCCACGTCGCAGGCCACCAGGTCTCCTTTGGGCATCAGCTGCTTCACCTTCTCCTTCACCTTGCCCATCCCCAACTCGTTGCCTCCGTCTCCGATCCCTGTGGGAACACGGGTCACCTGACCGGTCACTCCGAGAAACCGGGCCGGCTCCACGGCGTCGGGCTTCCTGCGCCGGCCGGGACGGAGCCGGACTCACCTGTGGTCATGACTCCGGGAATGTTCTGAGCGGTGAGGAACAGGTCGTCTATGGGATCCACCAGGTGTTTGACGTTTTGTCCTCTCATGTTGTAATAGTTGCCGTCCTGAGCCCGGCCGCTGCGCTCTATCGCCACCAGGTGGTCGAACCTGGTCAGAGGCGGCACAACCACAAAGACCATGCTATGTTGTAAACCATGCTGTGGGCGCCTTAGCATTAGCTTCTGCTAAACACTAGCCTGGTATCAAGCCTTAGCATTAGCTTCTGCTAAACACTAGCCTGGTATCAAGCCTTAGCATTAGCTTCTGCTAAACACTAGCCTGGTATCGAGCCTTAGTATTAGCTTCTGCTAAACACCAGCCTGGTATCGAGCCTTAGCATTAGCTTCTGCTAAACACTAGCCTGGTATCAAGCCTTAGTATTAGCTTCTGCTAAACACTAGCCTGGTATCGAGCCTTAGCATTAGCTTCTGCTAAACACTAGCCTGGTATCAAGCCTTAGTATTAGCTTCTGCTAAACACTAGCCTGGTATCGAGCCTTAGCATTAGCTTCTGCTAAACACTAGCCTGGTATCGAGCCTTAGCATTAGCTTCTGCTAAACACTAGCCTGGTATCGAGCCTTAGTATTAGCTTCTGCTAAACACTAGCCTGGTATCGAGCCTTAGCATTAGCTTCTGCTAAACACTAGCCTGGTATCAAGCCTTAGTATTAGCTTCTGCTAAACACTAGCCTGGTATCAAGCCTTAGTATTAGCTTCTGCTAAACACTAGCCTGGTATCGAGCCTTAGTATTAGCTTCTGCTAAGTACTATTTTGGTACTTAGGGGACCTAATGTTCATAAGTAGCGCCCTCTGGTTAGCACAGCTAGCGTCTTAGCTAGTGGGTCCACTGCTGGTCTTCGTCACCAATCATTCTTTGACCAGGAGGTTTGAGGCCTGCAGACCCAACACATCATACTGAGAAGCACGGTGGTGGAGGGTGATGGTGTGGGCTGGAGCTCCTGGACCTGCTCTACTTAGAGGGACCTGAGTGACGACCGACAGTGTTCAGGTCATCTGACCTGGGCTTGGTGGGGTCTCCATGGTGACACAGGAAGTGCATTGCAGAGTCAGGACCGCGATCCTCGAAGGTGACCAATGGGATGGCAGCTTTGAGGACTCCTAATGGAGGAAACGTCCAATCAGGGTCTGTCTCTTTAAATCCGATGAGCGCTCCGCCCAAAGCCTCACCTGTCCTCACCGCTTCGTCCACCAGAGCTCGGTTCATGTCCGCTGCCCTGCGGTCCGTCAGCAGCGTCACCCGTTTCCCTAGAGACAGCAACATGGTTGCCATGGCGATAGCTCCGGGCGGACCGTCCGTCTCATCCGGAGGACTAGCAGGAAACAGGAAGATACCCGAGGTCAGTTAGGAAGTAAGTACACCCAGGAGTCAGGTAAAGGTCATTTTATTTCTATAGCACATGTTCAGCAACAAGGCAATACAAAGAGCTTTACAGGAAATAAAAGAAATACAAACAAAGGAAAGAGCAGAAGAAGGAAAATAATAGAATGTTGATCCAAAGTAAATAAACTAGATGCTCCTGTTGGTTAGTTAGTCAGTAAGTTAGTTTCCTCTGGTTTAACTCCTGTTCCAGGTTGCAGTAATAGGAATCTCTCTGCATAATAATCTAAAGTTTCATCTAAGAAGTCAGGACACATCGGACCGGTTCTGTTGTGGGTTCTGTTCGGGAAGAACTAGGTGTGCAGCTTACCTGTGCTGGTGATGTGTGGGGAAACCGGTTACTATGGCAACAGAGGAGGAGTGGGACAGCGCCAGGCAGCAGCGGAGGAGTTCATCCTGGACAAACAGAGCTGCGATTCCCCGCTCGCCTGCAGAACCACAGAACCAGAACCGGAACCTTTAGAACCCGACCAGAACCTTCTGAGGTGGTGGTCCCTCTCATCAGAACTGGACCTTTACCCGGGTCGTCCCCGATGATCCGCTCCAGCTGCCGGATCTTCCCGGCCGTCGCCTTGGAGACCAGGCTGTAGAGCAGGGGATTGTGGGAAACCAGGAAGCAGAGCGGGGCCAGCTGTGGGTCGGTGCCGGCTGACGGGGCGTCCGGGACGTCGGTCAGGAACATGCAGCCCGGAGAGTGGCTGAACGCCAGAGGCGGTTCTGAAAGGTCCAAACAGACAGCAGTGATGGTCATGTGAACATAACTGCTGGTCGGATCCGGTCGGTTCCGGTCACTTCCGGTCCCTCACTGCTGCTGAGGATGGCTTCTATAGACGTCACTCCGCAGGCCCAGAAGACGGGAACGTCACCGGGTCGGAGCTCCACCGGGTCGCCATAGTCCGGTCGGGTCAGGTCCAGAATGCCCAGCAGAGCTGCAGAGAAAGCAACACCGATGAGCCTCAGCAGGTGGTTCTGGCTCCCAGCCGGTCCGGACCGCTCAGCACCTGGGTCTCCGATGTGAACCGGAGCGCCATGGGCCCGTGGGTTCTGATGGGTCACCTCCACCGCTGCGTCCAGCAGCCCGGCCGGCACCGGGCGCATGGTGACCACCAGGGGGCAGCGGAACTCCCCTTTGTGAACGCAGCGCACCGCCGTCTGCAAGACACCGCCACTAGGGGTCAGCAGAGGAAGGACACCGTACGGTACCTGCAGAACCCTCAGCGGTGGTTCTGTCTGGCTTTACCAGACTGTTCCAGTCAGGTTCTGGTCGAGTTCAGAACTGAACAGAACCGCTGCTGTCCTACCCGGAACATGCTGACGTTCCGGCCCTGCTCCACGTTCCGGACTGGAACCCCGGCCTCCTCCAGCCGGCCCTCGAAGCCGAAACTGCAGCCCAGGTAGAAGGTCACCATGTCTGCCAGTGGCGACCCGGTTCTAGACAGACAGAACCAGCAGTTAGCAGCAGGAGACCCTAGATGGGCTAGCCCGGTTCTGACCCACCTGGCCGGATCGCTGTAGCTCTGCAGGCTGGAGATGGTCTTGACCAGACGGCCGTCCTGATAGACGCAGAACTCGGAGACATCCGTCCTGAAGACAGGACACCATGAGGGAACCGGGTTCTGGTGGTGCCGCCGTGGCCCAGGAGCCCAGAACCTCCCGGGAGGTTCTAGAACCTCTGCTGGATGTAAAGCAGCAGCAGAGGATCTTTCATTCTCACCAACCTGATGTCAGCATGTTTAGCCAGAGGTTCACAGGAAGTCTCTCCTGATTGGCTGCGGTACAGCAGAGGAAGGGGGGCGGGGTTACTGCGACAGAAGTCCTCGAAGTCGTCGGCCATGCGGCGCGGCAGGACCACCACGTTGGCCTGCTGGTATCCTGGTGAAGACACACTGCGGTCAGAAAGATGCTGAACGGACCCGATCAGAATCATTATGGTTAACGCTGCAGCCTCTCTGGTTCTGGTCCACAGGGCCGGGCCGGGGTCCACAGGGCCACAAATCTTCACACTCCAGAGTTACTGGTGGAGTTCCACAGAACTCAGCGCATGCTGATGATACTCAGCTATTTCTGTTCATAAACCCTGAAGAATCCAACAGCCTGCAGACACAGAACTTTAGACCGAGGCAGACGACCCGTTTACTTTCTAGACACCTACAGGAGCGGTTCTAGTTACCCTGCTCTAGCTCTAGTTTTCAGGCTTCGTTCATGTAACACATTTACTCCCTGAATCTGGTCCCAGCTACTGCAGGAGTAAAGTCCAAACGCCGCAGGTCATAAAGCCATCTTACCGTGAGCCATGCCAGTCGTGGTTCTTATTTTGGGATGGTTCTGTCTGATTAACAGCCTGAGTTCTCCTGGACCAAGACGGCTTACATTCTGGATCTGATGCATATTCAGATACGGATTATAATCTGCAGCGATTCCTGGAGCCTGCCGGCTGAAGAACCGGACAGCAGGAAGCGCTCCGTTAATGAGCAGCAAAGCCCTGCAAACATTAACAGGCAGGGGGCGCCGTCCTAACAGGACCTGCACTACCACCGCCACCCGACAGTGTCTGAACATCCATCCATCCAACATGCATCCAGAACCAGTAGAGGTTCTGGTTCGCTCAGCCTGCAGCTCTGATCTCCGACATTTCCAGTATAAACCAGTATAAACCAGTCTTTCCAGTCTCAGCTCTTCCTCCAGAACTTTCAGCTCGTTTCATTTTGTGGTTCCAGGATCTGGTTCTGATCCATCTCAGAGCCGTTCTGTCTCTCCAGACCAGAACCCTACCCCTGCAGAGGAAGCTCCAGGTTACCAAGGTCATGGAGGTCGTCACCTTGAGACGAAGACGAGTGTCTCCTGAGACCGCTCCAGGTCCGGCGGCAGCCTGTCCTCATGGCAGACAGCATGTCTGGCCTGCAGGGAAACCAGAGAAACCAGAGATCATGTCTACCTCCGGGGCAGTTGCCATGGAGACATGGGGGGACATTATGAGCATGCACAGAACGTCTGGTCTAATCCAGTCTCAGGTTTTATTCCTGGATTTATCTCCATCTGTTCTCCCACAGCCTGATGCTGCCACCACCATGTTTCCCTGGTTCTGGACTCAGTCCGGTGGACGACCGGCCAGCCAGACTGGTCAATGTTAACTTTCTCCTCCACTATTCCTTAAATCTGAACATGTGTGAAAGAGATTAAAGGCTTAATTAGGAATAATTTTCCAACATCTTAGAGCCAAAAGGACCAGCTGCTCGTCGCCACTGAGAAAAGGAATGTAGCAGGCGGCACCACCAGGTGGCGCTCCCTCCGCAGCCTGAGCCTCCATAAAAGGGAAGCTGGAAGCTGGAGGCCAGGTGTTCATTTCCTGTGTGTGAGACCAGGTGTGTGTCGGGCTCACGCTGTTTGCTGGCTGTGTGTTTGGAGGAAAACTGTTTTAAATCGATTCTCTTAATGACTTTGTGCTGATGTGTGTTTTTATTCAAAGCTGCTTTATTAATGACGCAGCGCAGCGTCACCTGGGCGTGACGCCGCAGGTAGGTTGATACATTAGTCTCTATTAATCAGAATGAATTGGATGGTTTTGGTTTTATATAGTGTTTTTTTTTTTTGGTAGGGCTGCACCAGATTTATTACATCTAGTTTAACTTCAGAGGTCTGGTTTATGCGATGCAGGTATTCAGTGTTTGAATGTTTTAGATCGACTTGATTAAAATGATTTAATAAGCATTTAGTAATTTTTGTCTTTTTGTTTTATCACTGCTTCCTTCTAGAGTTTGATGTTCTTGTTAGTGCGTCCAGTTTGGGTTGTTTGTCTCCTCAGTGTTTGTGACGTCAGACTGACAACCTAACATTTATTGTTTGTCCTCCGTCTGTCTTTGCGTCACTTCCTGAACACTCAGGTTTCATGTGGCTGTTGATCTTAATTATCTGAGATCTTGAGTTTGATTGCATGTGATCATTCTGCAGTGAATCTTCCGTTTTCAGTGGTTTATGCGGGTTGAAGTGGTTTTTAAATTCGGGTTGAACATTATCTGGTTGACACCGAATGGATAAAGTTAGCGGGAAACCCTATTATCTAACAATAAATATTGTTAATTAACTTCATTCTGGTGGTTTTATTGCCCTTCGGCTTGACGGAGTTAAAACAGCAACATTTAGTTATTCTATTTAAATTACGTTTGATAAATTTTTAGAATAGTATAAATCAGCTTATGCCTAAATGATTGAAAACCAACTAGATTTAGGATAATTATTAAATTTCATGCGGTAACTCGGGTTTGCAGATCTGGGGTTCAGGCGATGGAGACTCGGTTCGGTCTGCAGACTTGAGGCTGGACTCGGACCGAAACAGCTGAAAGGGTTTGAATATTTTCCTCCAGCTATGAGGCTCCTGGTCCAAAAGAACCTTTAAATCAGAACCAAAGAGGAAATAAAAACAGCAGCTCATTCTGTCTGTCGGGATCAAATGTCAAATAATCAAGTTTATTAAAAAAGAAGAATCGTCCAGAACCGGAAGCCACATTTTAGAGTAAACATGTTCAAATAGTTAAAAATCAGGTGATTTTCTGATATCAGCAAGTCGTTCTGGATCATCGCCGTTTCCTTCTTACCTTCCGCATCAAGTTCCGCGTCCTTTTTCTTCTCGTGTTTTATGGCGGTTGGCGGATCAACCATGAAGGAGCGCTACCGCCACCTACTGGACTGAAGTATTGACAGGAAGTCACCAGGACGAAAACAACTACTAAGATAAAATACTAAAGTATTTCCTTCATTTGCTCCTTAATACCGTCGCTGTAGGTCAGCTTTCAAAATAAAACGACTCTCAGACAGTCGAGTCCGTCTCAAGGTCAGATCTCTGAAAATTATTTCCTCTGAAAATGATTTCAGCTCCTGGTTCACATAAAAGCCTGGTTCTTTATGAAAAGCGCCTCCTGGTGGACCCAAGCAGAACTGCTACAGCGCTGGATGGATGGGAGCTGGCTCCTGAACTCTAGCAGGGTGTGAATATTTCTGGACCCATTCTAAATCGTTCTGGTTCTGAGGTCCAGCGGATCCGTCCTGCTGGAGTCTGGGAAGACCTTGAATTCGACCACCGAACCAGAACTATGTCCAGAAGATTTCAGGAGGAGCTGCAGGGAACTGGAATCAGAACCAGCTGACCGGGTCACAGTCTGGACTTTGACCCGTCTGATACCGCAGCAGATAAAAGATCCGATCGGACTGGAGCCGCCACAGTCGATGCTGGACACTCCAGGTACACCAGCAGAACTCGTCTGTTTGGCCTGGTTGCAAAACCCAAGAGATCAACCCGGTTATTGGGCCCAGAATGGGTTCTGGCCCGCTGTGTCTGCTCCTGCTGCTGAGCGCCGCTCTGGCACGTAAGTCTGGACCTTCCTGTAGAACTTCAGAACATCTGGACCTGTAATCACCGACCCGGGTCTGTGAGCTGGCTGCAGGATCTGCTGATTCGGATCTGTAGCGGTAACGTCTTGGTTCTGGTTCTGCTGTTCAGAATCAACCAGTAAAGGTTGCCATGGTGACTCTGGCAGCGTCCAGCGGCTCCAGAGTTTGTAGAGCTAAATATTTTCAGGTCATTAATTATTATGATATTATTGATTAATGATTATTAACTTTTCCCAGATCAATACTTTAATACTTTATAAAAAGCTGATTGATGGAGGAAACTCTGCTGATGACGCAACTAACCCTTTAATACACAGTGGAGGCCTGATCTGTCTGTGGTGCTGTGGGCTCCAGAAACACTGGGAATCACCATAGCAACCACCAAGACAGCTCACATCTCTGCAATGATTCTTAATCTATGATGACATCCAACCATCATCCAACCATCATCCACCCATCATCCAACCATCATCCAACCATCATCCAACCATCATCCACCCATCATCCAACCATCATCCATCCATCCAACCATCATCCAACCATTATCCATCCATCCAACCATCATCCACCCATCATCCATCCATCTAACCATCATCCATCATCCAACCATCATCCATCCATCATCCATCATCCAACCATTATCCATCCATCCAACCATCATCCACCCATCATCCATCCATCTAACCATCATCCATCATCCAACCATCATCCATCCATCATCCATCCATCCTGATCGTTGGTCTCCTGCTGGTTCTTTTCTTCTTCTACTGATCAATGACGGTGGTCACTGAACTCTTTTGGAACAGCAGAAATGTTTCTGGATCCTTCTCCAGATTTCTACCTTTAGAATATCTGATCTGGGTTTAATTAGGATCTTCTGTTGATGATCATCAGCTGCTTCATTCTAACTCTGCTGTTTGTTTTCCAGAGGATGTGGAGGAACCAGCTTCATGTCAGAGTAAGTTATCTAACACAAACACATGTGGGGTCAGGGGTCGATCCAGAGCAAACAGACACAGAGCTGCTGATGGATCAATGCTGCTCTCTGAGCTTATGGCCTGTTTGTTGGAAATAGCAGCAGGAGCTCTGCCAGAAAGGGTTCAAAGGTCAGCTGGTCCAGTATTGGAGGGGTTGTCTGACGTACAGGAGGATGTAGAAATATGACATTGACTGAAGTGATGCCTTCAGCATAAAGATGCAGATGCTTCTTTTCAGTGGCTTCCAGATTTAAGGTCCAGAGGAAGTATGTGTACCGGTACAGCGCAGAGGGCCGGAACGTAGCGCCGGGTTCTGCTAGCCTCCAAAATGGACCTAAAGTCACTTGTGAGGTAAAAACAGTTGAACTAATAACAGCTCTTATCTGAGGTCCCCTCACTGACTCGTCCCACGTCTGCAGGTAGAGATTGAAGTCCCCCAGATGTGCAGGTTCATCATGCACACCAGAGACTGCACCGTCAGCGAAGCGTTCACCACGGACGCTCGGGCTGAGGCGGCCTACGACCCGGCACCCGACTCCGACACCTTCAAAGCCGTCATGGAGAGGTCAGAGCACATATCGGTAAAACCTGAGCAGAGCGAACTGACTTCAGCATTTTTAGGCCTGGATGAGTTTAGATCCATCCCAGAAAAACAGCAGGACACTTCAAGCTGCAAACTTTAACAGCTTCACTCGATTGGTTTTTGAGGAAAGTTTCCACTTCTGATGTCACATGAGGTGACTGCGCGCCGAGTTTCGGGACGCTCGTATTCACACACAGCGACGCAGACCGCTTGGGGACTCACTTCCTGCTTCAACCGCCAGGCTTCCCTTCCTTCTCTGCAACCTCCAGTTTCTTTTAACCAAGCATCACAGAAAGAGCGCCACCTTTCTGCAGACAGACTCCTCTGTGGACGACAATGTTGCAACTTCCACTCAGGAGTTTTTAGCCATCTGAGAGGCGTTGGAGTAATTTAGTGAAGAATCATACAAAATGTAGATAATTCCTCACTAAACATTTCTCAAAAGTATTCATGTTTCTTGCAGATACATAAACCAGATGAACATTTCTGTCTGAGTGCATTAAACAATCCTATAAACCTCTGACCAATGACACAACAGCCTGCACAGCGCTCTGTTGGAATAAAAACCATAACAGTATGGATAAAAAACTGATCAAACCAAAATGACGCCAAGAAAAGCAATAAAACTAAGATGCATAAACCTGAGAGAACAACTGGGCTTTTAAAACCTAAACAGAACGTGTCGAGCTGCAGTCTGCAGAGAAACTGGTCCAGAAAGGAAAAAGCCCGCTCCAACAGGTCTTTTCTGGCTTTAAGCCGCAGACCCTGAGATCGGAGAACCTGAGGTTTCAGCTGCAGACACACAGATAGGAAGGCAGCAGTCCATTAGAGCTTCAACCTGGTCAGTGAACAGGCGCCAGTACTGAAGCAATGTGCTCATGTTTCCTTGTTTTGGTTCAAATATAAGTGGACTGGTCAACAGAGAAATGGATGTGTAATTTTAGTGAAGTTCCTAAGATGATAAAAGTCATTCCTTGTTCGTCATGAAGAACTATGTGGAGAAGTTCTTACTATCCCTGCCTTTTGTGATCCAGGTATCACAAGCAGTGACATTTCTGAGATCCGGTGACAATCAAAAGATACTAAAGAGAAGAACAGAGATGAGACGGATTCCTGGTCTGACACCAAATTATCTCCTGGAGAGCATCAGCGAAATCTCTGCTAAATCTGTGTTAATTACTCATTTCAGAAAATTGTATTTCTCTCCTAATTAATGTTACTTTGTGCTGAAACACAAGTGTCTTATTCCAGGAGTCCACTGAAGGTCAGTGTCCACTCAAACGGCCGTGTGGAGGTTTACCCCAAGGCGGACGAGTCCATCAACATCCTTAACGTCAAGAGAGGCATCATTTCTGCATTCCTGGTTCCCATCATGGAGGATGGACGGACTGGTCTGGTGGTTAGTGTCCAACTGGTCGGAGACAGCAGGACCATCTTCACACGCTTCAAGAATAACAGTGATCTGTGGTCTCTGAGCCGGTGTTTGTGTTTTCCCTCAGAGTACGGTCCACGGTCGCTGTCTCACCACAGTCACGGTTCATTCCAGGCAGGATGTTGCCACAGACGCCAGTGTTTCCAGAGATCTGTCCCAGTGTGACCAGTTCTACGGCAGGACTGTCACCAGCAGCCCAGTTGCTCTGCTGCAGCAGCTGGTGAGAAAACATTCTTTGCTTTATGTCGCAGATTGTTGACTTCTGGAAAGTGTAACCTGCCTGCAGGGTGCAGCTTCACCCGCAGCACAGAGGCTGTAAAGGAACATTCAAAGTCTCAGGAACTTTCTGACCCTCCAGCCTCACATCATGGATAACCTGGAGAGAAACTGTCCTCAAGTTTATCCAGTCTAGACTAGATAAACTTGCCAGGACTAACTTAAACCACTTCACTATGCTAGCATGTAACAGCTGGGAGAAGCTCCTCCTCCTGCTGCTTTTGGTTCTACTGAACAGAAATAACTGCTCACTGATTGGTTTTCAGCACAACCCCATCTCAAAACTCATCAGCAGCACTCAGAGCTGCAGATACCAGTTTGATAACAGAGGAACACACATCACCACAGCCAAATGCACCGAAAAGCACATATACCTGCCGTTCTCCAGCGGGTGAGTCTGACTCAGAGCTGAGCTGCATTTCTGGAGAGTATTGAAGGTTTTTATCCACACTGTCGTCTGCATCTCAGCAAGAACGGGATCTCATCGGCGGTGACCCAGGATCTGAGCCTTCAAAGTGTAAAAAGAACCAGTAGCAGAAGATTTGGTGAGCTGTTATTTCTAAAAATGCTGTGGATTTTCTTTTTTAAAACTTGGTACCTAAAACACCAACTTGTTGCTCACAGATGCAGACCCCCTGCAGGCAAAGCCTCTCCACTTTGATAAACCAGAAGACAAAACTCCAGTCCAGATGAAGGATGCCGTTCTGGACACCCTGCAGGAACTGGTGGTGCTAACGAGCACAGATCAGGGTCAGAAACGGACCAGCCTTTTCCACAAGCTGGTTTCCAACCTGAGAGTCCTGAGGAACGAGACCCTCAGCCAGACGGTTGCCGAGATGGTCCAAGTGTCCAACTGGCTGACCTTCCAGGCCTTGTTCCAGTGTGGAACCTCAGAGTGCACTAGTGCCATCATGCAGGTCATCTGGACCATTGACAGGGTCTCCCTGGAGGTGGATGCTCTGGTGTACGCGCTAGCTCTGCAGGCCAATCCGGATGCAGCACGTGTGAGAGACATGCTCAGCATGGCTCAGCACAAACAGAGCAAGGCCATCATGTTCGCTCTGGCAAAAACTGTGAGAAAGTGAGTCAGGGCTTCAGCAACAGGGAGTCCAAATGTCTTACAGGGACAGTGAGGTCTTCGCTAATGTGTTTGTGTGAGCAGTCAGGGTCAGGATTGGACAGAGAAATACTTGTTGTTAAGATTCCCATGATGAGACAAAGAGGAACCCTTAAATAAACTAAACTTGACTAAGTAAAGCGGATGGAGTTAAAGAACAATAGAAACTAAAATAGAGACGGGCCAAAGATGGATGGATGACAGATGGATGACAGATGAATGATGATGCTGGATGATTGATTGATGGATGACGGATGGATGATGGTTGGATGTTGGATGGATGGATGATGGATGGATGACGGATAGATTGGATGGATGACGGATAGATGACTGATGGATGACAGATGGATGATGATGGTTGGATGATGGATGGATGGATGATGATCTAAGGGCCTCCAGATACCAGGACAACTTAACCCACTAAGTAAAGTGGGTTAAGTTGTCCTGGTATCATCAACTAAGGTTGTCTTGGTAGTGTCAACCATTAATTCAAATAGGTTCATGCTAATGTTAATGCTAACGCACATGCTAATGTTTATGTTCATGTTAACATTCACTCTGATGGTCCTAGATTGTCAGTTTGAGTTGAATAACTTTAGAGGACATTTTTATCAAAATGCTACGAAAGCAACATTAACGTTTGATGCTAATGCTAACGCCCCAGCTGTAACACGGAGCTGGGGATTTGAAAGCTGTAAATGTTTGCTTACAGGTTCTATCAGGGACAGATTACTCCAGAGATCACTGAGGTGTCAAAGTTCATGGAGACAATCCTAAACAACTGCTCAGAGGAAGTACGGGACCCTAACCGGGACCCCGCTCCAGATCCCACAGAGGAGGCCTTCCTGGTCCTCAGGGTGAGCAAGGTTCCACTAGCATTTGAAGCAGTGCCGCACCAGCTGGTGGAGTGTGATTCTTCCTCTCCTGCAGGTTGTTGGTGTTATGGGTCGGGCCATGCAAGACGTCAGCCCATCACTCATCTCCTCGATTTTGCGATGCTTGAAGAAACCAGATGTTGCCTTATCCAATCAGAAGGCAGCTATCCAGGCCTTCAGGCTGATGGACATTACTGCTGAGGTGGGACTCCTCATGAATCAAACACGTTCTGGGTTATTTGGCTTTTTAGCAGAAAATGTTGCTGTTGTTACAAGAGCTCTGAATATTTGGTCGGGCACAGATTCGGCGCTCCCTGCTGGAAGCGTACCAGGACCCCCGGAGTCCCGCTGACAAACGCCTGGTAGCGTACCTGGTGCTGATGAAGGACCCAGACTCCGCCCTCATCAGGGAGATCTGCAGCGGCCTGCTGGGCGAGAAGGATGAGCAGCTAAAGAGCTTCGTGCTCTCCCACCTAAAAAACATCCAGAACTCTGATGATGAGAAACCTGAGTGAGTAATCAGATTACATCTCCAAACATGGCCGGATTCATATTTATCAGGATCCTGTCTGAGGATCTTCTGGTTTTGGTAGGAGATCATCAATAAATGCTAAAGCTAGACTGTCTGGAGTAGAGCACAGAACACCTGAAATATGACCTTTGACCTACTCTAACTGCTTCCCTTCAAAATGCTGGACCTTAGATTTAACCAGGACAACCCTGCTCTTTTCCTGCTCTAGATATTCCTCCAATCTTCACTAAATGAATGTTTAAATTTTTTAAATTTAACCCGGTTGATCGTCAGCGGTCCGGTTGATTCTCTGCAGGTCCGGTTGTTCTGCTTTGAAACCAGGATGTTGGATGTTGGCAGTCTTTTAGAACCTGTTCAGACTTGGCAGTAAACAGGCAGATTATAATTGAATTGAATCATTGAGGGCAACAATCACTTCTGCTGCTTCTTCCAATCCTTTGAGTCCAGTTCTGTTTTTCTTTTTTTACGCTAAATAAATTGTAATGTGTGTTTTTAACTGGGAGGAACTGATGGTCCAGGCTGTGGGATGGTTTCTGAACATGCTGTCTCCGTCTCCAGACTCAGACAGCTTATTGGGGCAGTTCTGCAGGACAAACCGTCATCCACCGACTCCGTGTTTAATGGTTTGTCCAAGAACTACGTGCTCAGCTCCCCGCTGGGCTCGGTCCAGAGCAACGTCATCTTTGACAGCGGGAACACGCTGCCCAAGGAGATGAAGCTGGAGGCGTCTCTGAAGGCCTACGATCGCAGCTTTGATATGTTTCAGGTTGGTGACAGCAGATCAGTTCTTCATGATGAAAAAACCCGGAAAGAGAAAGATGGTTCACCAGGAAGTGTCCTTCCAGGTTGGGCTTGAAGGAGCAGGATTTGAGCCGACAGTCGAGGCTCTTTTTGGAGAGAAGGGTTTCCTACTCGAATCTTTCTCCAGGCTGATGAGGTTTGTAGGCGACAGAGCTCCGATGCTCCGAGGAGTTCTGGACCGGATTTCCCCTGGTCCAGGCAGAAAGAGGAGACAGGTGGCAGCAACTGTTGGGATCATGACCTCTTTAAGGCTTCTGCAGGAGGGTTTCAATGAAATGAGTGTTGCTGATGTCTCCTCAGGTTCCAGACATTCATCTGAAGGCAATCAAAGACGGCTTTCAGCAGCTCCTTCATGACGTTCAGGTCTCTGCAGCTCCTGAAGCTACTGTCTTCCTCCGGCTGCTGGGCGATGAAATCGGATATATGAAGACGAGTGAAATGAGAAAAATGTTTGAGACTCTGTTCATGTACTTCCATGTCTTCATCAGAGAACTACCTGCACAGGTCAGACTGGCTTTGCTGACTCTTTGCCAAAATGATCCAGGCAACCGATTGTCTCAACAAACCCGACTATTCTCACACAGATCACCTGCATGTAGAAACGTCTCGTTAAAGCTGAGTAATGCCAGAAAGGAACGCTGTGGTTCCACACTAGGTGGGAAAACCTATGACTGAAATGCCGCCTTTCTTCTCCGGTGGTTGAAAGGCGGACATGCCTTCGACGCGTTCTTGACCTCAATCCATAACTTCTGCTGTGATTAACTATGCGATGTTTCATGCTTTGATCTTTTATTCCATGACGTTAATTTGTCATGGTTTGGATACGAAGCAGCTGGTTTGGTTGATGGGGCCTGACAGTGTGTTTTTGAAGATAAATATTTAATTTTCATAAGATTTTAAGACTCCTTACAGCTGAAGTGCACCTTTATGCAGATGATGCCACTCTTTACTCACCTGGATGACCTTACACTTTCCTCCTCCGAGACAGACTTTATCCAGAAAGTTGTAGAAATACTTCAGTATTTATTGGGATGATATGCTTCTATTTTAGGGACTGTCTTAATTTATCAGTCCAGGATGAAAATAGTCAGGCTACATTTCTGAATGTTGATGGTCATAGTTACATGATTTACAGAACTTTTGAAAGTACTTACCCCTTTCAGAGACCAGAATGAAACTAGAACGTTTCTCTGCCTTTCATCCACTTTGTGTTACGTCACCGTCAGGTCTTCTCCAAGCTGACCTCCAGCACCGAAAATGAGATGTTTCTCCACTACGTCTTCATGGAGACTTCCTTCTCTCTCCCCACTGCCTCTGGTTTTCCTCTCAAGTTCTCCTTGTCTGGAGTGTTTGCTGCCGGCGCCAGAGGAGGCCTGACCCCCTCCACAGTGGTAGATCCCTTTTTCTTCATCATCATCAGGATTTCCTGCTTCTACATTCTTCACCTGCTCCCTTTTTTCCTTTCTGCAGACTGGCGTGTCCTTTATGCCTTCAGGAGGGCTGGAGTTCATTACCCATATGGGCGTTCACCTTCCAGACTACGTGGATGCAGGAACTGAGATGCTCACTAATTTCTACCACGAGAGCTCATTTCAGGCCAAAGTGACTGTGAAGAAGAACCAGGTTGAACTGTCCATCCCAGCTCCAAAGTCCAACCGTCCGCTGCTCAGCATCAGGTCAGCAGCATCTCTGATGAAGCAAATGAAGCTCTTCCTCTGGTTGCTGTTCTGGTGTTCATTCTCTCTTCTCTTGGTGTCTGGATGAAGCAACAAGCTGCTGTCCATCTCATCCAGACAAACTAAGCCGGTGCCATCTCTGGTGGAGGACCGGGTTGACCACACCAACTGCCAGCTTCTGCTTAAAGGACTCAACCTCTGCACAGTGGTCAGCTACACCAATGCTTCCTCTGTGGAAGAGGCGTCTTCCTTCCCTCTGACTGGAGACGCTACGTAAGATGAACGTCTGCTCCAGTCACAATGGCTTCAAGAGACACCGATTTATTTCATTTTACCTTCTATTAAGTTTTACCCAGATAAACTAAGAACGTCAAACTGTTGTCACTCGTTGAAGGTTTGCAGTTGAACTCCAGCCCACAAGAAAAGTTTCCGAATACACGGCCTCCATCAGCGACGAGACCCTGAAGGAGGGCAGAAAGGGCCGACACAAAGCTCAATCCCTAAAGCTCACCCTGAGGGCAGAAGGTACCAGTCCACCCACCGATGAAACTGTTCAGACGGGCTCATTACATCCTGGATCCAGGATTTGAAACTTCCAGGACTGACGGCTGCAATGCGGGGCATCCTCTGGGTTCTGATGGAGTTAATGGGCCGTTGCTGCAACTGCACAACAGTCCAGTTAGAAGACTATCCATTAGTCCCAGTTGCAATAATAATAAGTATGAGGACATTGGTCTGGACTCTGTGGTCCCTTAGGGCAGTGTTTTCTATCCCTGGTCTGCTCTGCATGTTCTAAATGTTTCCCTGCTGTAATTTGCCTGATTCAGCTGATTGCAGTTCAACAAACGCCTGTCAACTGAAATCACCTGGCTGAAGCAAAGGAACACCTGAAACGTGAAGGGCAGTGTGTGGAGGACCAGGGATGGGAGTCACTGGGTTATGTCATCATGATCGCCACCTGCTGGTGCTACACTGGTATTACAGCAGTTGTTCTTTAACTGGATGGGAGGAACTCCTTCAGGCTGCGCTGAGGTCATTTCTGAATATTAACATTGAGTCTCCTGTCACATTTAACTGGAGTCAGAGTCTACAAACCACGTGGACTCTCAATTTATAAATATCCAGAGCAGTGAAGCTGTGGCCTAAAACCTAGCAGAAAGCTCTGAGCTGTTTTCTGACAGACATCTCGGAGTCGATGCATTTTATTTTGAAACTGCTTGTTTCTATAGTTCTGATGAAACCCAAGTAATGAGTTAAAGTTGTTCTGCATTTAGGTGAAGAGCCAACGGAGGCTACCGCATCTGTCAAGTACAACCAGAATAAAAACACCTTTTCCGCTGAGCTGCTCATTCCTGACTGTGACGTGGAGGCGACCGTCAGCCTGGCTGTAACCCGGACGGATGGAGACGGACGGAAGACGAGAGGCTTCAGCATCGACGTGACCAACAGGAACGTCACACAGTTCTCTCTAGCAGGACGTGCCAGGTCAGTCCCTGAAAACTCTGGAGGAAACCAATGCTCAGCAGTTCACGGTGCCCTGCTGCAAGAGTCCATGCTCTTATTTTAAATGCAGACATGAAATGATGAAGGAGGTCATGATGCAGCTCCAGATGGACATCCCGTCTCTGGAAACGGATGCATCCGTCACTGCAACCCTGAAAAATGAGGAGAATGTGCTGATGGTCTTGGAATCAGTCCTTCACCTCCCTGCAGCTTCATACCAACAGAAAGCTTCTCTAAAATATGGTATTTTTTGCTGGTGTCTGAATTATTCTGGTTTTAAAACCTTAAATTATCTGCATAGTGGACTATTCTTTGGTTTTTCCTTCCTCAGATGAAGATAAAGTCCAGCTGGAACTGAAAACAGACCTGACTGCAGAGATAAAAAAGATGATTCCACATGTGGAAGATCGTCACATGCAGCTCCAGAAGCTCGTCGATGATATGTTGGAGCAGAAAGTGGCAAAGACTGACATGAAGTTGCGTCATATAGTCACCAAAGGGATTGAGGTGCAAATGTTTATTCACGTCAGCAAATATTTTGTTGTTTTTAGTCCAGAAAACTCTCAAGTGTGGCGGGCCGTGCATTTGGTACCTGGTCCTTCAGTGGGTTTACTGGTTTAATCCACATCTATAATGTTCCAATTATACAAGCCACCAATACTATAGTGAACAAAAACCTCAATATAACAAGTTCTGATATTACAAGTCTGTTCAGCATCAGGTTATCGGGTTTCAAGCGTCCAGCTCTAAACGGACCTGAGTGACGGCACGGACCCTCACGGCGCTGTGTCCACAGCTAAGACCTTATTATGGACATTTCTTTATGATATATTTTCAAATGTTTGCCATTATACTGCAGCAGGATGTTTATGAGACACTGGGGGAGCGCGTGAAAGCGCTACATCATTTATGCAGCAGTATTTATCAGTTAGCCTACTAATAATTGAGTGAATACTGTAGTTATTAAAACAAGAAATCCAGTTAGGGCAACTCCAAACATCTACATTACAGCCTACAGTGGTAAAAGAAATAAAAATAAAGCATATCACACTCAGTTTCTGAATGTTTATTTATAGACAAACTCCATCCTGCTCTCTTTACACAGGAAAAGTTCAATAAAATTATAGAGTTGATTGCTTTCTTTCATATCATAAATTATCATTCATTTGTCTCTGAAGGCAGGCAACAACTGGCTGGACAAACTGACGGCTCAGTTCCCTTCTCTTGTAAATCTTCGAAGTAAGAGGAGCATCTCAGACCTCATGTTGCCGCCCCTGCCTGAGAAACTGTTTCTGCAGTCGTAAGTATTTCAAACAGAAATCTGAAGTGTCTTAAATATCAATAAGACTTTCATTCCATCTCATAATTTGTACCTGATTTGATTTGAACAGTGACAGTTTGTTTCGATACCAGTTCAACAAAGAAAAGGCAATCATCAGTCTCCCTCTTCCACTTGGGGGCAAAACATCAGAGGAGCTGAATCTTCCAAAGACTTTGTTCTTTCCAGTCATAGAGTTACCACTGATTGGGTTACATATACCAGCTAAAACGTTTGTACTCCCATCATTCAGTGTGCCAACCTCTTTGGATCTCCCCATTCCTCTTCTCGGACTGGCTGAAGCATCGACCAAGATCCACAGTAACTTGTACAGCTGGGAAGGATCGATCTCTGGAGGCAACAGCACTGTAGATATTCCTAGCTACATAGCACAGTACAAGGCCATGGCTCAGTCCCCAATACGCTTACTTTCGTATGAACTTGAAGGTAAACTCTCTTTTTGAAACAGTGTCCTGTGTTGTTGAGGTGTTTTCCTGAGAATATTAAATACCAGGTTTCTGTATATTTTCTCTCTGCCTGCTTCCAGGGGTCGGGATGATATCAGGAAGAGCTGAAGATAATCTCAAGTATCTTCTCAACTGTTCTTTCAGCCACATCTTCCTTGACAGCAGCGTCAGCATCACGGAAACCTTAAGAGTGACGGAGAAACTGAACGCTCGAGCCAATTACAAGTTAGAGGCCTCCAGTCCGTTAGGCCTTGAAACCTCTCTCCACTACTCTGCTCAGTCCACGTCTACTCTCAATTCAGATGAAGTTTCAGGAGATGGTGATCTTACTGGACTACTCAAAATAGCTTCTTTCCACACTAACACCTCTTATAGCCACAGCTACAATCTGCGTTCTCTGGCTCGGGAAGGAAGAGGAGAGTCCATCTTCCGTTTTGACTCCCCCTTCATCCAGTTTCAAAATGTGATCCAAGGACTTTATGAAAACTCTGAGTTGAATGTTGTATCCAAAACCAGTACCCATGGAGATGTCTTTAAGCATGTTGCAGAGCTCAAGTACAAAGATGCACAACTGTCCCTGAAGTGCAAGGCTGTTGGGTTGGCATTGGGGAAATCCCTAAATAACATCGTTGAGCTTGGTGTATCAAGCCGGATGTTGATCATCAGAATTGAGTCTCAGGCAGACGATGACAACAGTCGGGTATACTCACTCATAACTGGATCCCTGGGTTCAAACGGGGTGGAGGTTAACTCTGAAGGCTCCCTCACCTTTGAAGTCGGTCGGGCTTTGCATAAAGCATCTGTAAGAGCTGGAAGAGATGGTCTAAGCTTCAGTGGAATCAACAACATTCAGTGCAGCCCTGTCACAATGGAGAACATCTTTGATGGTGCAATTGATGTCAATGGAGCATCCTGTTCCTCAACTACCAAAGTGATGGCTGAGGAAGGCAGAGGAGAACTTGGATTTGGAGGTAAAATCACTCCTTCAGAGGCTTCTTTGTATGGTGACCTTAAGGGTCATGCTTACGATGCAGCCACAGCGAACAGCATGAATGTTGTGGTGAACAGAAGGGCCCTGACTTTCTCTGGTAACACGAAGGGAACCCTGGGGCAGATGTCGACAGAAAACAGCCATAAATTGACCCTCACACTCTGGACTTTATCCCTCCGCTCCAAGATGGATAACTTCATCTGTGAAGATCTTTACTACAGGCAAAACTTCAAGGTTGATGTGAAACCATTCATTCTGGGAGTTGACATCAACAACAGACTCAGATTTTACGACCTCAATTTGGACAAGGAAGGCCACATGAAGCTTGAGCCCCTTAAGGCAGATCTCAGGGGAACACTGAATGGAGCTTTCAGAGAAGAAGAAAATATCAAACATACCTATGAACTCACCTACAAAGATTGGTCAGGTTCAATGAAGTACAGTACATCTGGAAACATAATGGATGCACATTTAAGTCATAGCTGTGAACTTGAATTTGCTGGACTTTCCTCCAACTCAAAGTGTGAAGCGAAGTTAAGTTCTGAACCTTTACGTTTCAGTGGACACCTTCATATCCAGGCATTGCCTTTTAGTCTGGCTATTGATTCATCTGTGGACAGTGCTGGAGAACTAAATCTCCATGGGAAGCACAGCGGACAGGTTTTCAGCATGTTGTTGGTTAAAACCACCCCACTAGCTCTTGGATGGTCACATGACTGCCGGGTATCGACCACTCACAGACTTCCTGCTAGAGAGTCTTCAACTAGCTTCAGCAACAAGTTTGAAGGTCTGTTAACTCCAAAAGACCAATCTTTGGACTGGAAAGTGAATTCCAAAGTGAACAACCATGCCTATGAGCAGAGCATCAGTGTTTACAATAATCCTGAGAAGGTTGGACTTGAGTTATCAGGAGTGGCCCTAACAGACCTTCTCAGCAGATACGAGAAGTCTAAACCAGAACCGCAAACATTCAGTACGGCTGGCTTCCTAAAGTATGACAAAAACAGTGACTGTCATATCATTGAGATCCCGTTCATTGAGAGCTTTCCTGCTGCTTTCGAGCACTTTAAGATGACGTTCATCCGAGCTTTAGAATCCCTCCGACAGTTAATAGAAAATGTAAACATCAATCAGATCATCACCGACTTCAGAGCCAACTTAGATCAGCTGCCAGTACGAGTGAAGAGATTCATGAGAAATCTTGACTTGGAGAACAAAGTTGATCAAATAAAAGAAAGACTTGATTACTTGATCAATGAGTTCACTGTAACAATGGATGACTTGGAGCTTGGTGTTAGCAATATGAGACAGATCTTAGAAAAAAACATTGTGGACATAGTTACAAAGGTACATGACTTCATCTCTGCATCTGAGGAGTACATCAATGCTGGGCATCTGACTGATAAAATAACAACTGTATTTTCATATACTGAAGATCAGCTTCAGGCCTTTGATGCAAAATACCAAATTAAGCTGTGGCTTGTGAGAACACTTGATTTCATGGAGGATGTCATCAGACAAATGGACTTACAGAAGCTCAGGGAACGCAGTGCAGCATTCCTGCATGATCTTGATACAAAATACGACATCCTGGAGACAATCAGGGAAAAGCTGTCTGAGCTGAAAAATAACCTGGAGCATTTCAACCTTTCCCAGTTTGTGGAAGTTGTGAAGAACTTCCTGTTGGCATTTGACTGGGCTTCGTATGTGGAGCTGCTTTCCTATCAAATCCCAGCGTCAGAGATAGCAAGAGTGATGGAATCGATGAATGAGGTAATCATCAACTGGATAGATGAATATGAAGTCCCCAACAAGCTAAATACAGTGTACTCCTACGGCAAAGATATTATTTTAAAATATGAAATTGATGATATTTTTAAGGACCTAATGGATCAAGCAGTGGTTCTTATTAGAGAATGGAAGATTGAAGAAACTGTGCAGTCAATCGTTACAGCTCTAAAATCCATCAAACCTGAGATGATTTACACTATAATGTTGGACTGTCTACACAGTATAATACACAAGATTAGAGAAATTGACTTTAAAAACAGCATTGATAACCTTAATGAACGCATATCCTCAACAGTTAAATCAATGAAGGATTTTGACTACAGCTCATTTGTTGATGAGTCAAATATTAAGATTGTTGAGCTGACAGATTACCTGAACAATGAAATCAATAAGTATGAGATTGTTAAGAAGATTGAGGCTGTTAGGAAGTTTTTTAGAGAAATTCAAAATTCTGTCTATACCTATCTGGATGAACTGAAAAACACCAAAGTGGCCGATGCCTTGAAGAAGCTGAAGGATGTGATTGACACTGCGTTTTACAATGACGTCAAACTGAAAGTTCAGGACATTCTGGAGGACATGAGGCAACGGATTCTAGACATGGACATTAGAGATGAAATTCAGGTCTACCTCCAGAGAGCTAGTGAATCCTACAGAAACATAGTTACCTTCTTTTCTGACCACTTTGATGAACTCGTGGAGTGGATGAAGACACTGGCTAGTGATAAGGTTGTTGACCAGATGAAGCAGGTGGTAGAAGGAGTTCTGGATCAAATCAAAAGAGCTGACATTGAAGTCTCCACTTTTACCATCCCTCTTACAGACCTGGAAATACCAGGATTCACCATCAACCTCAATAAACTGCAGGAAATCACAATTCCAGCCCAAATATCAATACCTGAATTCACCATCCTCAGTTCATGTACCATCCCTGCTTTCATCATAGACTTCAATGAGATCAAAACCAAGATAGTGGCAATCATTGATGACATCCGGAGGTTTCAGATCCAAACGCCTAACTTGGAAGACATCTTTGGCAACTTAAAAGTTCTTTACCTGTCTGAGCTGCCAGATATGACCTTCCCAGACATCGTTCTTACTGAAATAAAATTTCCAGCTATTAGCATTCCCAAACTAAATCTGCAGGACTCAGGGATGCAAATACTTACAATTCCTGATGTGACATTTCCAGAGATTCCCACTGACATTTGCTTCCCAGTGTTTGGAAAACTCCATGGAGAATTTAGTCTTTCTTTTCCAAAGTATGTTCTTATTAACAAATTCAAAATTGAGAATTCTACTACAGATTTGTCAAACCCAAAGTTTACAGCCATATTTACTTCTCATGCTAAATCACCAGTCAAAGTCTTGGAGCACACCTTTGAAGCCGAGACTCAGCTGGAGGCTCCAAGAATGGAGAGCCTCCAATTCACACAGACCTTGAAGGCTACACACGTTGCCTTCTCAGTTGACCATGAAGGCTCTCTGGCACTTCCTGGTTCTCCTGCAGATAGTCTGGCCAAGTCTACCACAAAAGTCACCACTCAGTTTTACACAGCTGACCTGCTTGGTAGTGTAGCTCTATCGCTGGAGAGTGGAGTATCTGCAGTAATAGAAACATCTTACAATCACAATCTGGACATCCCAACACTAGAAGTTTCCAGTCAAGCATCCCTGAAGCAAAGCATGACGGCAAAAATGGACCCCATTGGGGTTACTGTGACTGGTGAAACTAGCGGTACTGGGAAGTGGTCCATTCAAGACTTCTTTGATGAAGGTACCCACAGAACTAATGTAGAATTGAAAGTTGACTTTAACACAGCAAAGCTTACATGTGTAGGAGACATAGACTACCAGGCTTTCAAGTCAAAGCACACACTGACTGTTGAATCGGCCCTCTTAAGCCATATTGCTGTAAAAGCTCAATGTGATTCCAAAACCCCGTTTGTGAAAAACAGCGTTCTGTTTTTAAAAGGAGAAGCTGACGTTGCAGACCTGAATGCTGCACTGATAGTCTCCCATGCGGCTGAACTCACTGGAGGTCTGGCAGGAACCATGTCCAACTCCTGGGAATTTAGAGCCCAGCCATTTGAAATTAATGTTGATGTTAAGAACAAGGTGAACTCCAAAATCTTGCTCCCCCTAAAACTCACCAGTAAGGTGGACCTTGAGAATGATTATGGTGTCGTGATAAACTCCGAGAGGCAGAGCGCATGTTGGTTTGCTTTAGTGAGATTCAATCAGTACAAATACAGCCACAACCTTACAGCAGAAAACAATGAGAAGAACATCCACATCCAGTCCAGAGTAGAGGGAGAGGCTAATTTGGAGTTTCTGACCATTCCTCTCTCTATCCCAGAAATAACTTTACCTTATTTCCAAATCCAGACCCCCGAGCTTAGAGACTTTTCTCTGTGGGAAGATGGTGACTTGAAATCCTGGCTTATCAGCCCTCAACAGTTATTTGACCTGGACCTGAAGTTCCAGTACTACAAGAACCCAGACTCGCACTGCTTTGAGTTGCACCTTGAACCAATCTACAGTGCAATCAAGGACAACTTTGAAATCGTCCAGGGTCGATTTGAAGCTTGCAGAGACAAAGTGGTCACACTTATGAAAGATTCATACCATGAAGCAAGAGCACAGTACATCAAACACAAAATCAACACATCCAGTCTCCCTCCAAAGATCTTCAGGGTCCCTGGATACAAAATTCCCTTTCTGGACATCCAGGTTTCTGCTTTCAGAGCAGAGATGCCAGCATTCAGTTACTTTGTTCCAAAGGAGGTCAGCACAGCGAGCTTCAGAGTCCCTGCTCTGGGATTCTCCGTACCGTCCTACACCTTTGTGCTCCCATCTCTCAGGCTTCCTATTATCTATGTTCCAGAAACTTTGGGTGAAATCAGGCTGCCCAGTTTCACCCTGCCAGCTGTGCAGGACAGCGTAGTGATCCCAGCAATGGGCAACATAACCTACGACTTCTCCTTTAAATCCACCGTTATCACCTTGAATGCTAACGCAGGCCTTTACAACGAGTCGGACATCATTGCTCGCTTCAGTGCAGTGTCTGTGTCTGTGTTTGATGTTCTGAATGGAAAACTGGATGGGACCACCAGTCTGACAAGGATGAGGGGATTAAAACTGGCTTCTACTGCCACCTTAGAGCACAACAATGTTCAGGCCAACCACGAATGTTCTGTTAGTCTCACCAAGAGGAGCATGGAAGCTTCTGCAGCCAACTCTGTAAAGATTCAACTTCCCTTCCTCCAAATGGAAATGAGTCAGGATCTCAGTGGGAACACAAGAACCAAGCTGAGCCTTGTGTCCAAGAAAAAGCTGAGCTACATGTTTAATGTTCCCCAGATTGCATCTGCAGGCAAAGGAAGTGTTGACATGACCTGGAACTTCGAAGCTCTGTCCTCTCATGTGTTACTGGAATCTTCTGCTCAAGGAAAGTCAGACATGATAACAATGAACATGTTTAATATTGCAGGCAATCTGGAAAATGGGAAAACCTTCTACATCAGTGCTAATGGTCTGCGTACCACCAGCCAGACTTCCCTGAGCTTAAAGATGAACCAACAGGAGAAGAGGAAACGAAGCCTGAGCAGCAACCTATTCTTAGTTGATTTGGAGAACACAGTCGCCTCTGATGTTTCCCTACGCCGGGTTTTCACAACAGTTCAGTGTAAAAGCAAGAACAATGTTCAGATTAGACATTTATCCATGAGTGGAACACATGTTGTTGGGGCAGAGCTGGATTTAGTTCCTTTAAAAACCTTCAAGACTAAAGTGAAGTGTGAAGCTGATCAGTCAAGCAGTTTGGCCAACGCTGGTCTCAGTCAGGAGATAAACTTTGTTATCAGCTCTGAGAAGCAATCCTTCTCCTGGAGTGTGGAGGAACGTCTGGGATCAGTCAGTCATGGTTCTGACTGGAATATCTTCAACAAAGAATCTGAAGCAGGCATGGCTTTTTCTGGGTCGGTGGGGGGGAACCTGGCCTTCCTGATGTCCATCAGACTTCCTGTTTATCAGAGGACGCTGTGGGATGTGCTCGGATTTGATGAAGTGTCAAACATCGGTGATGATCAGTTTTTGAATTTCTCTTCTGCTGTTGTCTACACAAAAAACACGGATGGCTATGCCTACCAAATACCAGCTCATCTCCTGGAAGACAGCATCATGTTCCAGCTTCCGGCATTTAGCATCACTCTGCCTTCCTGGCTGAAAGAAATCCCTCACTCCATCAGGAAAATCGACATGAGATTAGACGATGTGGTGGTCCCGGATCAGGTCAGTCTTCCTCCTGCAGTCCTCGTCCCTGCCTTTAATGTCCCGTTTACCAGCTTGGACATAGAGTCCTTCACAGTGGACCCAAAGAACCTGAACATCCCTAAACTGATAATCACCAAAGCTTTCGACATCAAGCTCCCCAGCCTACCTGTCATATCAGTGCCCAGTTATGACGTTAACACTGAGTATCTCCAGGACAAGATGTCCTTCCTGTCCTTCAAGGTTCCACAGTTTGACATCAGAGTGTCTTCTTTCACCTTACCCAAATCCATCACCATCGGAGACTTCACCATCAGTCTGGACGATATCACAAGTCACATCTCAAACTTCAAAATGCCTACGATGGTCATTCCAGAACAAAGAGTGGTGATCCCAGAAGTTGTCTTATATCTGCCTTCCAGCATCTTCATCCCATCCCTTGGTGCCCTAAGTGCCACTTTAAATATTTCCTCTCCTATCTACAAAGTGTCAACTACTGTCTCTGTGAGCAACAAGGACCCCGACCTTGAAGGTTCGGTCAGCTCCAGCTGCACGTCCACCTTGGTCTTCATGGAGTATGATCTCACTGGTAGGACAGACATGATTCCTCCATGGTCCTTGAAGGATGTTCTCACATGTTCTTATCTCTGATTGTTTCTTCAGCCTCTGCAGTTGTTAGATATGACGATGAGATGCTTCGGCTGAATGGGAACGGCAGGTTGATCCACAGGGACGGAAACATGAACTGGCAGTATGTGTTGGACCGTCCACTCAGGTTGGTGTTTGGCATCATGACTCCCTGCTCTGCTGTTAGCTGCAGAGGAACGAATTGGGATAATCTCTCCTAACAATAATAATTTTTACCCAACATATTCTGTATCTCTTTGAGGAGAATAATTCAGACTATCCTCATTACGATGAATGTCCTTCATCTAGTCGAACGATGCCGATCTGCTCTGATGTCACATAGAAAGAAGCCTTGTAATTGGCTAACTTCAGACTCCCTTTAACTAATTGGTTGATGTTATAAATGTTGGCTCTACATTTTCAGTGAAACTTGGCTAAACTTCCTTTAGTTTTCCATCTCGGTTGTTTGTTGTAGTTCCAGATTTGATCAGTTTCCTCACATAAAGTGGAGCTAATAAAGAATGGGTGTGTAGGAGATATTTTCCCAGTTTTAAAACATAAAATGAGTCTCAAAGTGTCCATCCAACCCCAAGCTTCAAAATAAACAACACTCAGGCAACGTCATAAAAATACAGCAGAGAACAAATTGGTTGATGAAGGAGCCTCGGTGTTGCCATCATTAATGTTGATGCAGCAGCACCTCAGGTCTCTCTCACTAAATCATCTCTGCCATGGATGAATTACTGACCCAGTTAATTACATTTATGTTAATTAGATTTCAGTGCTCTGTATATCTTAATGAAGCTTTTATTGTGAAGGTCTGCCCTACTGATGCTATCGATAGTTTGGTCCCTGTGGCGATTCAAGCCGCTCTGGTTGCTGAATTTCCTCTCAAAATCTCTCTGCACTGAAATCACCCCCAAGTCTGTTTTTGCAGTGAGAGAGGCAGTCCCACAGCATCATAATTCCTCCACCAAAAGCTACTAAAAACCTGCTAAACCAACATGTTCGTCAGGGCCGTGCAGAGACCTCTGGAGGGGCAGGGGCTCAAGCCCCCTTCGCCCCCCTCTGTACGTGCCTGATGTTCGTTTCCCTACAGATGTGGAGAGAGACAAGCTTCTCAGTGCCATCAGATTTACTTCCAGGAAGGATTATTGCAATCAGTCACACATTTCATTTTTTCCTCTTGTTCTAAGTTTATATTAACATTTGATATTTAAAAAAAAAAAACCCCACTAAATCACTTTTGTAGATGCTAACTAAAGAGTTAAATTCCTGCACTCTTTGATCTTTCAGGATAAAACGTGAACTCTCTCGAGGAGATTCTGTGAACCGGTGAGTCTCCAAAAAGAGCAGCTCTGGATTTCACATTGAACTGCTGGGGAAATAAGTATTTAACACATCACACATGAAGTACATGACAAAAGTGGAATTGGCATGAATATCTCAGTCAGGTCAAGTTTATTTGTAGACTTTGTACAACACATTTCAGCAACAAAAATACAAAGTCATAGAAACACAGTCAACTGAAACATTACATTTTGTTAAGGGCCGTTTTTCCACATCACATGTAGAACCGGATGGTGTCTCTATCCTCCTGGTTCTAGTCAGAACTCCAGCAGCAGCGTTCTGGACCGCTGGGTTGTCAATCAGACCTGTGAAGATGCTGCTGCAGGAATCAAAGCCACTAAAGAGAAACTAAAGCCTGGATGAGTTTCTCTGATCCGAGACTTTAGTCTCTGGTTCTGGAAATGTTCTGCAGCTGCTAGAAGGCCCACTGTGGAACTCAGGGGTCAGGTCAGAGGTCATCACCTCACCTAGTTGTAAGAACCCTTGCAGGCCACCCAACCATAGATGTCCATAAATGAACTAATATGTGATCAAATGGAAGGGAAAAAAGGTTGAACACATAAAGTGAAGGCTTGTAAAATCACCACACTACTTGAGGTCGATCACTAACTAAGAAGCGATCCTGACACTTGGTGGGAAGTAACTGGTTCTGATCCAAATGACAGACTATAGCGAGGTGTCAGGTTTAAACACCTATTGAGAGATTAAACAAACACAAGAAAGACAAGAGAGTTAGATTCCTTTGTCCTCGCAAGGAGAACAGCCAGAGATGTTTTCAGTCTCACATCTCTTCGTTCTGAAAACATCTGTGTCCGTTCTCCCTTTCTATTGCTGTTAGGATCCCTGAGTGTCTCAAAGGGGCGGGGAAAACACTTCAATCACATGATTGCAGCGTAAATGCTAGTCACTAACAAAACACATGGTATCTACACTCTAGATTATTCTGTTCCAGACACAGGATAACACAGAGCAAGTTGTACGTCTTCACAGCGATGGTTTTATATCTAGCAGGTCAGGATGCAGAGGTTTCTGCTGAACGATAATTGAAAACGGTTCTCTGCTCTTCCTCAGAGAGGCTTTCTGAGAAAGGAATCAAAGTAATTCAACAACACAGAAACTTTCTTTATGCTAAGATGAAACAAATAAAGGCATATAAGACAAGAACATTATAAAGGCGCATGAAACAACAAATATTTGATAATAATATACAATTTACCTAACACGAGGTCACTCAGGGAGCATATTATGACAAACCAACAAGCTGATGGGAGGAGAACTGGTAAGCTGCTGAAGGATACTGTTAGCATCGTTGTGTTCCACTGTCCAAAAGAGGAGTGTACACCTCTGTACCATAATCTGGCCATGACCAGTTGCTCCCAGTAGGATTTCAGATCATCTCGGTGCATCACAGGGCAACACAGAGACACAAAGGACTAACAACTATGGACACACTCGGAGCTAAGGGCAATTTGGAGAGCCAGGCAGTTGTGTTCATGGACTGTGGGAGGAAGCTGGAGTACCCAGAGAGAACCCACTCATACACAGGGAGAATGACTACATGCAGAGAGACAGGTCAGGATTTGAACCCAGATCAAGGCAACAGTGTTCCAACTGCTCCTAGTCTGATCAGATGAGACAAGAATCCACCTGTTTGGATAAAGGATTCCCTGTTTTTCTCTTACGCCTTATTTCCACTGAGTGGTTCAGAATGCTATTTTGTCTGTTTCCATTGTAAAGACGACTTTTGCAAAAGACTCATACCACACCATTCCTGGGCCCCCTTCATTCATAGGTCCATAGGACAATGTTACAGTCTGTTTAGGGTGGAGCTACTGACCACACCGACCCCTAACCAAGTCGCATCAACCTGTACTTGAACTGCATTCCCCCTTACCAAACCGCCCTGATCTGTGTAGACGAGGAATTAAGCGTTACAATCCTGATTGTGTTTCATTCTACACGTTTTACTCCATTCACAGAATAAAGCCTGCCTGGTTCTGACCCTTTAAGGAAGGAGAACTCTGCACATCGAGACTGTTATGTTCTGCAGATGCCTGCAGCTTCATTCTCACCCTCATCAGTCTGACACACTGTTATCTTCAGGTTCAATCTGATTTCTAATCCCCTCTGTGAAGACCCCACTCACAGCAAGAGCTGCATTTTAAAATGTTTCCACCGTTTCATGAATAAATGATCAAACCTTAGCTTTGCTCACATGTTGCTGAGAATGTATTGCTCACAGATAAAAAAGAGCAGGAAATAATGTAACAGTTATATTATTTCCTGGAGGTCATGTGACTAATTAAAGCACTGCTATTGGTGAGCATCATTTAATGAGGTCCAGGCAGCGTGGGGCAGCTCTGTGACCTCATTGATGGCTCTGTGGTTCCTGACGTGTGTAGGGAACCTCAGGTCAACAGTCTATAATTACAGATGACTCACCTGAGCAGCGGTTCTTCTCCCTGCTGGACCCGCTCTGTGGTTGTTTCACAGGGAGTCTCGTCACACCCTAGATGTCGACATCACCAGCCAGATGTTCACAGACGCAAGTGTCCGTTGTGCCTCCCGTAAGGACAGCATCACAGCGTCCGTGTGGTCTCCGTCTGCCGGGTTCCTGGGTATTCACCTTCAGCGAAGGTCTTCGTCACAGCTGCAGGGAAAAGTGTTCAGCAGATATCTGGTAAGCCTCTCTGATGCTCACACTTCCTTTCCAACCACACTTTGACGTTGCTGAGGCTGTTTCTCCTCTCGTCTTCAGTCCACTCCTGAGCAGGACACCAACATTCTCACTGCCAAAGCATCGCTGAGGAACTCAGACAAGCTGGTCCTGCAGACGTCGTGGAGTTGGGACTCTGTCAACAATATGATCAGGGGTTTCAAGGACCGGATCCCTCTAATAACCAATGCTCTGATCAAGTTCCTCAACAAGTACCACACCTTACACTTTGGCTTCGACCTGAACCGAGGTTCTGTGAAGCTGAGAAACGCTGTGCTGAATCTGGTAGAGAAGATTCACCGGGAGCTTCAGGCTTTCGTCAGCATGACGCAGGACTCAGTCCAAACCGCTGCTGATCGAGGAAAGAACGCCTATTTGGAAGTTTCTGACATCCTAAGGTTCACTAATATGGTGAACCTTACAGACATCCTGATGGATGAGGTCAGAGGTGGCCTCAAGCACACCTGGCACAGCACAGAAGTTCTGCTATGCCCGGTCAGAGACTTCCTCGAAAATAAAAACTTCTCTGTTCCTGGATCAGGGGAGAAGATGTCCATCATGGAGATGTTTTCCAGTGTCATGAAGGGAATTTCTGAGCAGATCAGGAGGACGGCATTCGCTGTTCCTGGGACTGACAATGTTCTTGATGGAAACAAGATCATGGAGACTGTGAAGAGAGACGTAGCAGCTATGCTCCATCATGCCATGGAGTTTCTTCAGAGGACCCTTAAAGATGTGTTGCAGCTCCTGGCTGAGAAAGCAGAGCATCTCCGTGTTTACGTAGAAGATCAGAACCTGAAGGTTTCCCCACTGGTCCAATTAGTTCACAGGAACATCAGAACCTTCTCTAGACAGCAGACGGACCAAGCACAGACATTTGTCTCTGCGTACAAAGACCTTGTCCAACTCAAGGTCCATGAGGCTTACAGTGACTTCAGCATGGAGAACGTGAACAGCGCCACCAAGGGTTTCATCAGCACGTTACAGTCTAATCTCTCTCAGACAGTTAGTGAGAGTCTGAACGTGATGAAGACGGCGTCTCAGAGCGCTGCGCCGTACATCCGGGTGGGGAAGGAGAAGCTGGATGTAGAAGTTCCTCTTCCGTTCCTCTGGAAGTCCTTCAGCGAATGGCCGACTCTACTCAGACCCTGATCGCCCAACCAATCATCATCTAACCTTAACCCTCACATCCAAGTTCCTCCAGGTCCCTGTTGGAGCCACCTGGTTCCTGAAGGATCATGTTGGTTCCTCTGGGTTTCTCCAGGATCCTGCTGGTACATTATCAATGTTTTTATCTTTTGGCAGAATAAATAAATAGAATGATGAGAACATGTGTTCCAGTTTTCTCTCATGCTTCTAACACTGTACAGTCCAGTAATCGTCAGGA
This sequence comes from Xiphophorus couchianus, assembly GCF_001444195.1. Taxonomy (NCBI): domain Eukaryota; kingdom Metazoa; phylum Chordata; class Actinopteri; order Cyprinodontiformes; family Poeciliidae; genus Xiphophorus; species Xiphophorus couchianus. The sequence continues at coordinate 24,196,124 of NC_040246.1, forward strand.
TGAGTTTCTGTATGAATCTGTTTAAGTTTTGTAATTGATGCATTTTAGGGTCTTTTTTGGTAGATTTAATGGACCTTTAATGAACAATGAGTAGTTCCTTACAAAAGTATTCACAGCTCTACATAATCCACAAGTTTTTTTCAATTTTTTCAATCCCACACTTAATTGTCATAAAGATAAGAAAATTTATAGCGCCCCCTGCTGGATGGGAAATGCTTCACCTCAGTTCTGGTTAAAGTTTTCAAGTCCTCCTCGCTGCAGCAAACAGAAAGGGGCGGAAAGGACCTACTGTGAGTCTCACTGCACAACCAGGCGGATGGAGAAGTCCCAAGATGGCGGATGGAGAGCTGTTGTTTTTGCAGGCTCTAGTATACAGTTATTGTTTAGCCCGGATTTCATCCAAGTTTTGTGTTTTAGCCCCTGTTTTAAAACGTCTTAGGTTTTTTGTTCTTAGTTGAACAACTTTTTGAAACCATTTCAGCCTTCTTATCCTTTTTTGCCGTCTGGGAGTTTATCTACAGAGGTCAGCATGTCAGACTACAACCGGTCGGCCCTTCAAGAGGCTTGAGACGAAGATATTATTGAAGACACTGAGTTGGTCCAGGCTCGTTACCAGAGACGCTGGACCCGGAGGGAGACCGGACCGCCCGAGAAAGATGGACTAACCCTTCTGGGATCCATTGGGATCCTCACTGGGATCATTCCTGTCTCCGTGGATCGGCTGCGTGACTCGGTCCATGCCGTTCACAGATTGGGGAACAAAGCTGGAGCCGCTTCGGCCAACAACCGACCCAGAGCCTCATCATTCAGTTCGGGATGCGAACCCTGCGGGATGAGGTCTGGAGGAAATCCAAAGAGGCTAAAGGCTGTAAAGAAATGCACATCAGCTTCAAGGAGGACTTTTCTAGGGAGGACAGGCTCCCAGGGCCAAACTGTGGCCCCTGGTTCAGGGAGCCAGGATCCCAGGGCCAAACTGTGGCCCCTGGTTCAGGGAGCCAGGATCCCAGGGCCAAACTGTGGCCCCTGGTTCAGGGAGCCAGGGTCCCAGGGCCAAACTGTGGCCCCTGGTTCAGGGAGCCAGGCTCCCAGGGCCAAACTGTGGCCCCTGGTTCAGGGAGCCAGGGTCCCAGGGCCAAACTGTGGCCCCTGGTTCAGGGAGCCAGGCTCCCAGGGCCAAACTGTGGCCCCTGGTTCAGGGAGCAGAGAGAGGCAAACAGCAGACCTGAAGGAAGGTTTCGCCCTGATCGATAATCGAAGAGTGGACCCTGACTAATTACACCGCCATGTTCCTTTACTCCCACTGGTACGGTATATTATGTCTGTATTTGTTTAAAGGGCTATTGCACTATTTCATATAGCTGTTATTGGCTGTTCTCTCATTCCTGCTCATCGGTCCTGAGTTTAGTTTTTGCACAACTACTGTGTTTATTTCATGTTATCTTTACTTTCACTTAATACTAGGGGTTTAAAAAATATTGTCAAACGTAAGGCTACTTTTCTTTATTGCAAGGAGCAAAAGGCTAATTGTTTTTTTCTGCAGGAAACTCACTCATCAAGTGAGGAGGCCAAATTCTGGAAACTTCAATGGGTGATCAGATTAATTTTAGTCATGGTTCGTCGCATTCAGCTGGGTTATGATTATGTTTTATAAATTCCCAGGTTCTTTGTTGGAGCATATCAGTGAATCAAATGGCCACTGGGTAACTAATAGTGGAGATTGATGGAAATAAGATCATTTTGGTCTATATGGATATAATAATAAAGCCATGAATAGTATATTTTTTACTGACCTCGGAGTGAAGATAAAACAATGGAAAATAAAATATTCCACTGATCAGGTTATCTTAGGAGGAGATTTTAATGTAACTCCAGATGGATCCATTGATCGCCTGCCCTCTAGGGGGCAGCACCATATTTATGATGGTATTTTTGTAAATTTAATCTCTACTACAAATTTGACAGACTGCTGGAGAATTAGAAATCCTAATATCAGACAATACTCCTGGTTCAACCCTTCTGGAAACGGCCAGAGCTCTGGGCTGGATTACTGGTTAATCCCTCATAATCTGGTCAATAATATTTCAAGTTGTGAAATCTCAGCAGCTCCTCTAACAGATCATTGTTCAGTTACCTTGTTTCTCTCTCTGAATAAATCTAAACCACCTTCAAACATAGCTTGGAAGTTTAATAGTAATCGGCTGAATAACAAAACTTTCTGTCCAGAAGTCCTGGACCTCATTGAAGATATTTCAGGAATAGATCTGTCTCCTTTAAATACGTTTCAATTTAATGTTAGGACAACAATAAAGAGGCAAACTTGCTTCAAAGCTGAGGAGACAGAACAATCCCAACTTATTAATTCTCTCTGTTTAAAATCAGTTTTATCATCTGAAAGCTGAGTCAGTGATGTGGAAAAGTTACAGTTAGCTCACACCTGCTGGTTGTATTGCTATATGTTTATTCTAAGTTCTGTATTTTCCCACCAAGTTAAAGCTGTTTGGGTTTCATGCACAAGGTTGGACGTTGTTTTTGCCAGCTGCATGGGAACCAGTCTGATTCCAAGGCTTTGGATCCTTTGTACAAAACTCATGTGTGTCTCTGCCTGGCAGAGCTTTCCGTTTCAGACTTGCTTCATTACTGATTGTCCTACAAACTCTCTGAGTTGTGCACAATTCATGAATTAACCTGATTGAGTGATTTCACCTGAACAGTGCTTGGAAATAGTATTTTTTCCACGACAGTCAGCCTAATGTTTTAAATCTGAACTAGATCAAGTTTTTCTAGATGAATCAAACGAGGCCTTCATTGGCTCCAGGACGGTGAAAAGAACTCTTCATATTTTTTTAATCTTGAGAAGCAGAGACAGTCCAAAAAGATTCAGAAACTAATTATTAATGGCAGCATCACTGAAGACCTGGATTTAATACATGAGACATTTTTATAGTGATCTTTACTGTTCTAAGTATTCAGAATCCAATTGCCAGTATTTTTTTGATGAAATTCAGGAATCTGTTGAAACAATTAATCTTGATTTTAAAGACCTCATGGAAGATGAATTAAGAATCGAAGAGCTGGACGTAGCAATACAACAAATGGCAAAGAGTAAATCTCCAGGCCTCGATGGGTTAACCACTGAATTTTATACTTTCTTTTGGAAAGATTTACCAAAACTATTATTTGAGGCCCTGCTGGATGCATTTCAAACAATAATCTCTCTCCCACCATAAAACGAGGTCTGATTACTCTGATCCCCAAAACAAAGATCCTTTATCACTAGACAAGTGGAGACCCATCACTCTGTTATGTACAGATTATAAAAGTTTAGCTCTTGTTTATGCCAATCGCTTAAACAGTGGATTAGGAACAATTATTAATGAATGCCAATCAGCGTTTTTAAAAGAAAGAAATATCCATCATCACACTAGACTGATTTTTGATATGATTGATTATCGTAGCTTTATTGATAGTGACAGTTTTATTTTATTCCTGGATTTCTTTAAGGCATTTGACTCACTGGAACACTGCTTTATAATAAAAACACTAAAATATTTTGGCTTTGGGGAAAAATTTTGTAACATAATTAGTCTATTGTATACTGACATAAGTAGCTCAGTTTCCCTGGGAACGAGTTTGACCCCTAGTTTCTCTATGTCAAGAGGAATCAGGCAGGGCTGCCCAATTTCACCTAAATTATTTATATTAACTACTCAAATGCTACCTTACTAATTATGAACAATTCTAATTTGCACAGTATCAAAATTTTTGATAAGGAATTCAAGATAAGTCAGTTTGCTGATGATACAACAATTTTTCCAAGAGATAAAACTATGGTAGACATTGAGCTAAAATCTATTTTAATCTGGTTCGTCTCAATATTGATAAATGTGAACTTCTGCCGATCCAGTCCAGCTCTGAGAGTCTGCTGCTTCCATTACAGTTAAGTCTGAAGTTAAATATCTGGGAATACTGATTTCAAAAAATACTATTAGAAGAGAGGAGGAAAACATTGGAAGATGCTTGGATGGCATGAAGAGATCCTTGAGTCTTTGGTTCACTAGAGATCTGACTGGTTCTGGACCAACTCTTCTGTCCAAAGCTGAAGGAGTGTCCAAGTTAATTTATCCATGCCATTCTGCTTTTATCTCTGACAAGAATATTAAGAAAGCTAATTCAATAATCTTTCAATTTATCTGGAGGAACAAAACTCACTATTTAAGACGATCTCATCTTATTAAAGATTATGATAAAGGAGGAATTAGAGCCTTGGAGTTTGAGGCTCTGATTGGTTCATTTAGAATAAATTGGCTGAAAAACTATTTGTCTCATTCCAACTCAGTGTGGTTTCATATCCCTAAATCTATATTTAATAAACTCGGTGGCTTGGATTTCTTGCTTAAATGTGATTTTGAATTAACCAAGATTAATATTGCACTGTCTAATTTTCACAAACATTTTAGGAAAATGATATTTACCCACAATTTTACCCCACATGGATCCATAGTGTGGAATAACAGATCAATATTAATAAATAGAAAATCTATTTTTAAAACTAACTGGTATGAAAAAGGTATTTTATTTGTAACTGACTTATTGGATAGTATGGATAGTACTTAATGGTGTTTTGTTAAATTATAGAGATTTTACCAACAAATTTGATCTGAACTGTACTTGTAATGAATATCTAAAAGTATGTAAAGCTATTCCTGTAGCTCTGATCCATCTCATCCAAAACACCTTCAGATATTCAAATGTTATTTCATCTTTACCCAAACTGAAAACTGGAGAATATAGTGAGACTGATAGAAACAATAATGTTCTGCTTGTGACGGCCTTCAAATCTAAATTATTTAATGATTACAATAATAATATCTTGATAACAACCAATCTGTCTATTATAAAGAATTTGTTCTCCAAGTATGTAAAATGGCCGATTTCACCAAAGGTTAAAGAAACTCGCTTCAAAATCTCACAATTTTTACCCAGTGGCTGAATTTTTGCACAAAAGATTTAAATTTGATTCAACATGTTATATCTTTTGTGAATGTCCAGAAGAATCATTAATCATCTTTTTTTTTCTGTCCTTTTTCTTTTAAACTATGGAGAGACATTAAAAACTGGTTGTCCCTTAAAACTGAAGCCATCCCAGAGATAACCATCACCCACATATTATACTATGTTGATGATTTGATAGTCAAATATCTGACATGGTAAATATTGTCTTCTTGCTTGTTAAACATCATAAATCCTGCTGTAAATGCAGAGGTTCTACAACTTGTTTTGATTTTTTTCTTAACCAGTTTAAACTGTATTACACCTCATAGAAACATTTGAAATCTGTTTCTGCAAAAAAAGTAACTGCCAGTATCTCTACTTTTCTTTAGTTGCTCTATTGTTATTCATTTGCCTTACTGTTTATGTGCTTGTCTTTAGTCTTAGCTCCTTGTTTAGTTTCTTTTTTCTACTTATGTTGTAATGTTCTTTGTGCCTCAACGAGTTTTTGTATACTGTTTGTTTAATAAATTAAAAAAAAGAAAACAATTACAGACAAAAACCTACGATACTGACAAAAAAAAACATGCTGGTGACGTAGACTGTGCGTCATCATTCACTCCAACTGTTATTTCTCTCCAAAACTGTTTGAATTTGTGGAGAGAAATAAAATGATTGGTCCAGGTTCGGAATACAATATGGAGAACCGAACCAGAACCAAACCGGTGTTACACCGGCATCCTAAGATTTTTTTTTTAAGTTCTTTACCAGCAGGGGGCGCGTCTGATTTCCAGCTCTTCTTTCGGAAACCTTCGCGCGCCTTACAGTGATCGATGGAAACGTCAAACTTGTGGGAAACACGTGACCATCAGCAGGATTTTCTGCTAGTCTGACGTCTGTTACAAGATCAAATTCAGAATCTTCTGACTTCTTCGGCACTTTTTGTTCTGACGGCAGAAATTCCGAGTCTCTGCTGCGCCTCAAACGCAGCAACGCAACACCTTAGCTAGCCAATCAGAGAGCAGTAGCATGACCAGACCGGAAGAAAAGCTCTGATCGATCATGATCGATGACCAGCTCGTTTGACCGTGTTTACCAGGTAAGCTCTACAAGATTGGCTGAGTAGACTCCGGGTGGACCGGTCCAAACGCCGGGTTTTTCCAGAACCGGGAGAACTTCTGGGTTGGTGCTGTTAGACATAGTGATGCGTTCAGGGACAGTTTCGCCGCTTTAATTTCTTATTTCTGTATTATTTATTTAGGGAATATTGTTCTGTAGCAAAATCAGAACCTGAACCAGAACCGTAACTGACGGCCAGGGAGAACATACTGGATCAGTTCCAGGAAAAGATACGGTTCTTGTGCAGGAATCAATCCAGAGTTCACAGAGGAATAAAAACTGATAACATCAGAGCAAAGGTCCATTCAATAATCTGCTGGAATAACGCGAACCTTTAACTCCATCATTTCTCTCTGGTCCAAAGTCTCCTGGTGGACCCGGGAGTCCAAACCCGCCCAGAACCTTCCGCAGAACCTCTCTGGATTCAATAAATGAATACATAGCATGATCAGGTTCTGCAGAGGATCCGGTCCAAAGATGACTATGTCCGTTTGAAACTTCCGACCGATCAGAACACCGAACTAACGGGAGGTTCAGGTTCCGGCAGGCCCAGGATGGAGACCCAGTCAGAGTTTTTCTTCTGCAGCGGAGCAGCCACCGAGGTTCTGAAAGTCGGTTCCTCTCAGCTGTCAGGAGAAGAAGTGCTGCTGCTCCTCATCCCAGGTGGGTCAAAACTTTCTGCTGAAGGCCCAGATCCGCTGATCCGGTACTTCCTGTCCCCCTGATCTTACTTCCTGTCCCTCTTACCCTGTACTTCCTGTCCTCCTGATCCGGTACTTCCTGTCCCTCTGATCCGGTACTTCCTGTCCCTCTGATCCGGTACTTCCTGTCCCCCTGATCTTACTTCCTGTCCCTCTTACCCTGTACTTCCTGTCCCTCTGATCCGGTACTTCCTGTCCCCCTGATCTTACTTCCTGTCCCTCTTACCCTGTACTTCCTGTCCCTCTGATCCGGTACTTCCTGTCCCTCTGATCCGGTACTTCCTGTCCCCCTGATCTTACTTCCTGTCCCTCTGATCCGGTTTTTCCTGTCCTCCTGATCCGGTACTTCCTGTCCCCACAGGAAACCCGGGGGTCGTGGGCTTCTATGAGAGCTTCTTGCTGACGCTGCACGGCATGCTGGGAAGGCCCGTCTGGGCGGTGAGCCACGCCGGCCACTGCGCTCCTCCGGACTCCATGGACCTCGTAGAAGGTAGGTCCGGTTCTAGCAACAGAAGTGGGTTGGACCCGGTTCTGACGGTTATGTCTGCTTGCGGTCCAGATGGCGCGGCGGCGGCACGACGGGACGTTTTTGGACTGGACGGACAGATCCAACACAAGCTGGCTTTCATCCGGGACCGGGTCCCCAGAGGAACCCGGTTGGTTCTGGTGGGCCACTCCATCGGCTGCTACATGATCCTGGAGATGATGAGGAGGAGCCCCGAGCTGGAGGTCCGGAACCAGAACTGGAACCAGAACCGGGTCCGGTCCGGGTGGCGCTGACCCGTCTCGTCCTCCTGCAGGTCCTGAAGGCCGTGCTGCTGTTCCCCACCATCGAGCGGATGGCCCAGAGCCCGCAGGGAAAGGTCATGACCCCGGTGCTGTGCCAGCTGCGCTACCTGGCCTACCTGCCGCTCTTCCTGCTGTCGCTGCTGCCACAGCGCGTCGCCGCCCTGCTGGTCCGCCTGCTGCTGCGTGGCCTGCCAGCGCTGGACCCCTGCGTGTTGCGGCCGGCGCTGCAGATGTTCTCCGGAGACTGTGCAGGTGGGTTCTGCTGGGTTCTGCCGGGTCTCTGTGAGCGGTCAGCAACTTCCTCTGCATCTAAATCCAGTGGGCTGGCTTTTACCATCATATTTTTACTGCAAAAACACAAAATCTCAGCAAATGTCAAGATTTTAATATCTCAAAACACTTGAATTAAGAGAAAACCAACTTAAAACTAAGCTGCCAGCAAATAAAGAAGCTTTTCCTGATTCTTTATTTTAAAATGCAGCGGCAGATTTCGTCACAAGTTAATTACTGTCAGAAACGTCCCAGTTGTTTTTATCGATACGCAGGAACAGTGATTGTTTCTGATATGGGCAACGATAGACATGAATACGTCGACGCCTCATTGAGCGCTGAGTCCTATGTTACGTCGCCGCCATCTTGTGTGTGGCAGCAGAGCAATAGGAGCTCCCCAAGTCCTGTGCTGTTCGGACTTGTTTCAACCGTTTTACAATACATTTGCATTACCTTTCACAGGTAAGATTGAAAGAAAATAAATATTAACATAATTTTTACAAACAGAATTACTTGACTTTGCAGCCAGAAACCCGCTTCTAAACAACCAAGAAATATTTCCTATGTAGCTAAATTGGCCCGAAGTAACCACTGATTGTTAGCGTAGCTAACGTTTTCATATTGTTTTAATGAGAGAGCTGATGAGAAACCGCTGTTAGAGAGGAAGTGCATTAAAGACCAGGGGATTTAGAGAGGAAAGGTCAGTCAGGGTCAGAGCTGGAGCTGCTGTTCTTCTGTTTCACAACGCCGCCATCTTTAGCTATAAAGATGCTACGAGTCAGAAAACAACATGATGAAAATATAGGTTTATTCTGAATGGGAAGGAAAAATAGATGTATTTTCTATTAGACTTTTGGATCATTTCGCTTTTATCCTGGGCTTTAGCCTGAGTACCACGACGTCTCAGAACTCACTGGACTTCTCCCATTGTTCCCAGTATGATATAAATTAAAAAATGCGTTTTATTGCACACTTTTATTCTTTTATTTTTTGTGTATTTTTAAGAGAAATATCTCAATCTGAAGTATTAATGTATTAAGACAGCTTATGTAATGAAATAAAAATAATTTACTGTTAGAATCGTTTTCACTCTTTGTCCGTAGCAGAGTGGACTTATACTGTAAAAGTTTTTCTGGAAAAAAGTAAGAAAAATATGTAGCTAATGTTTGTCAATGACTGATTTATCAAAGTTTATTGTCGTTACAATAAAATGTCAAAAAATAAAAGGAAATTTTTATTTCTTGACATCTTGAAACGTTAAATTATGGCATCATGTAAATATGTTCTTAAATAAAACACTGTAAAAAAAGGATGTCTGTTCATCAGTGTCGATATAAGAACAGTTTATCAGAATCATTTCTATCACATCAAAACATTTTGCTCTTTATTCAGAAATTCCCCCAAAACAAATAATCACATTAAAAGTTAGAAACTCTGTCTTTGGTCATTTCTTTGATTACCAAATGTATCAGTGTGTGAGAGAAAATGTGTCAATGACAGGAATGAACTTAAAATACTTTGAACGTCACTTTGTGAAGTTCAGTCCAGTTACTGGTGTTAGCTAACTGGCAGAAAGGCCACACTCAATATGGCGGCCAACCCGCTCCATGAGGCGTCTGTGTGTTCATGTCTATGTGGGCAACTGCCCAGGGCGGCAGTTTGTGAGGGGTAGCTGGTAGAGATGGGCCAGCTTTGCCCTGTGTATTGTCTTGAAGGCAGGACGCCATGTTAATCTGCTCCACATAGCAAATGTTTGTGAAGCTAAGTGATTTATTCAGTGATAACTAATTGCAAAGAAATAAGTGCTAAGAAGTATTTTGCAAAGCATGTTCATATGTTTAAGGTTAATTACTTAAGGTTTGCAAATTATTTTGTTTATGCCCAGAGTGAAAGAGTAAAACCAAGACTGAAGACTTTAAACATTATAGTTTAGTAAATTGTTGATGTTGAGGACAGTCTGAGCCGACTATAATTCACACTGTCAGCACAGTAGCCTCATTTCTTCTATATTCAATGTTTGATATTAAAGCTCTATTGGAGACAATGTGGTACGAGATACTACAGATTTGGATGTTATGAAAACGTTTATTTGAAGACATTTTAATGTCTGCACATTTTAAAGCCCTCATGTTTCATTTATTAGAGACTGAAGGATAGAAATTAGAGCTGAGGGAAATGTTTGTATGAAATAAGATTTTGTCAAATAAAAAGACAAACTGGATGGCACAGATGACCTTCACACCACCAACAGCCACAAAACAAACCCCTTGTCGCCCTGGGGGAGGCGAGGGGGCGCCGGGACGGTGGGTCGCCCAGGGCACCAAACAGGCTAGGGCCGCCTCTGCTCAGGAGATACTGAGCTAAGCTCCAGTACTTCCTCCAGAGTACAGACTGAAGTATGTGAGATTCAGTGATTTTGCTGAAGGTTTGATGCTCTGAAACTTCGACATGATGAACGTTCTCCCTCCGCTGCTCGGCTCTCGCCTTCATGGCTCTGGTTCTGGTTCTGGTTGCAGTGAACTCCATGTACCTGGGCGGCCAGGAAATGAGGATGGTTCAGGAAAGAGACAACGTTACCATCCAGAAGAACCTGGACAGGGTAAGAACCCATCCGTCTGGGTCAGAATCACCTCACCGCTTCCATCAGAACCTCCAAGTTCTGCCTGGTTCTGTTGCAGCTCATTTTCTATTATGGAGCCACGGACCACTGGTGTCCGGTCAGCTACTTCCAGGATATGAGGAGGGACTTCCCGCACGGAGACATCCGGCTGTGTGAGCGAGGCGTTCGGCACGCCTTCGTCCTGGATGCGGGGCAGGACGTGGCTCAGATGGTGGCGGCGTGGATCGGCGGCTCTCTGACGGCGTGAGGTTCCACGCCTGAGAACCCAAAACCTGCCAGACCAAACCCAGGGCCAAACGGTCCACCTGACCTGCTCCCACACACATCGTCATTAAATCCTTCAGCGCCTGAAGCTTCATCATCATGTGGGGAATCAGAATTCACATTGTTGTTTGGCTCATGCAGTTATTAATAGATGAATCAATAATTCATTCAGTTATTGATGAAATGGATTCTGTGGTTTTGGCAGCACCTCAAACGGTGTAGAGAATCTGAATTCTGCGGGACAAAATGTTGGACTTGAGTAGGTTTAGCTATGAAATGAGATGCTCATGGAAATGATTAGTAACACCAGAAGATTAGACGAAAAGCTAAACAGCTAGTTTAGCTAACTACTAACTAAACCAGTAGTTAGCAGGTGAGCTGCTAGCAGTTTAATGAATCAGACATATATTTAATGAGCCATTAATGAATAAAATAAAATGCATCTGAAATTTATTATTAAAATTATTGTAATTAATTTAGCACTTAATGAATTTAACTGTTAATTTGTGGTTTTATTTTTCTAATTAATTGTTTTAATAAATTTATTTTGAGTAACTTTTTAAATGATTATTTCTATTAATATTTATTGCGGATCACTGCTGCCAAGACCCGCCTCCTTTCATAATCGGACCAATAGCGGCGATGGACACTTTAAACTGGGATGATTGAGTCACTGGTTGCCATGGTGATTTCCGCCATAGCAGGATGTCTGTAAGAAAAAGTGGCGTCTTAAACTGTGAGGGTCAGAACATTCTGGTTCCTGTTGGAGATGTGAACAGAACCTCCAGGTTCTGTTGGAACCATTCAGAACTGAAGTGGGTCGGGTAAAGTCCTTTAGCCGGTCCTGTAGAACCGGCTAAAGGAGTAACGAACCCAAAAGTAACGGCGCTAAATGCAGCAAACTGCAGTGACGTTGCACCGTTACCATGGTAACGGGTTGCTGTTCTTCCAGTAACTGCATCAGTTTGGTGGAACTTTAGCATTCCCCTGCAGAACAGCGCCCTCTGCTGGCAGGCAGTGGCTGCTGGTTCCACAACCACATCACTGTGTTGCTCAATGGCACTGTGGATTTAAACCTGCAGCCACAGAGCAGAGAGAGCTGCTGCTGCTGGTGATGATGATGATGATGGTCCCAGAGTTTCCCCCAGTAAACCTGCTCAGCCCGCCGGGCGGCGCCGAGGAGTCCGCCGGGTTTTTCTATTAAAACATGTCAAGTTGACAGGAAAAGTAAAAACATTACTGGGTTATTACATGTTACAGAAAAACATGGCAGTGAAACGATATTTAAACCCAGAACTAGTCTGAAAATCAACAAATAAAAAAATACACTTAAGATGAATATGAATTATTTGCACTTCTGTTTAATCCAAATGAAGTCAGCGGCTCCATCGGGCCCCCAGGGCTTCAGGGGCCATAAAGGCTGATATTTTAACACAGATATATAAATGTAACATTTATTTATTGAGATTATCAATGCTGCTAAATTTGATTTAATTTGTTTCAGCATAAATTAAAAGATTTTAAATTAATATTTAAATGTCAGATTTTAAGGAGCTGGCAGGTTTACTTTGTAAAAGTTCAAAGACCAATCTTCATACTCAGATTATTTTGTTACCATAGCAACAATCTGATGCTGTGAATTTGAGCTGTTTGTTCACAAATACAATTATAACTTATTGTTTTTTATGTTGGCCAGTTAATCTACTCTCTCTCTCCCAGATTAAATCCAACCCAGAAGCTGTTAGAGGTGCTGATGGTTTTAGCAGCAAGAGGGGCCCCTAGGTCAGATTCTGCCCCAGGCCTCATGCAGCCTTGGACCGGCCCTGCAGGATGAGTTCAATCTGCTGCACTGAGCAGAGATGAGCAACAAACTGAGATTTAATTCAATGCTGCTAATGTGGCTTTAGCAGCTCTAACATTTCTGAGTTTTAATAAGAGACAGAAACTGTTTTGGTTGCTCCAGTTTCTCAGATCTCAGCGCTCATTAACTCTAAGTGGACAAAGCGTTTGATATGGTTTGATGCATCATGTAACTGGAAAAATAATGCTAAAAATAATGATAAAATAAAATAAAACCAGCGTGATGCGTGACTACGAGACGTGCATGATGAGGTTAGCGCTGGTTCGTTAACCGCTAACGCTCCGACCAACCGGAACACAGACATGAACTTTACAGGGCAGACAGCGCCACACGCTGGGCAGCGAGTTGAGATGGAAACGCCCCATACAATAAATCATTCAGCTGCTGCAGCGTGAGGCTCCAGCGATGTGATTGGTCCGACTTTAAATGCATAAAGCCATCTTCTATAAACATATATTTTAGGAATAAATCTGCTCCGCCAGTGAAACGCTCAGAGCAACAAAGACGCTTGCAATCCGGCTTAAAAGAAAAAAGGTTTTTTATTTATTATCTTCCAAAAAACATAAACAAGAAAGGCTTAGCCTGGCAGTGGGGCTAGTAAAGCATGGCGGGCTGCCAGACCTGTAATATACTGGGGGAAACCCTGGGTGGTGATGATGATGATGATGATGGCGATCATCATCATCATCAATCCTAATCCATGGTAAGGATTTCACCAGATGATAAAATGTATTAATCACATTTCCTTGGTCCCCAACCATCATCATCATCATCATCAGTTCTGACCCGTCTGGTCCAGATTTGGTTCTCCAGGTTCTCCTCAGCTTTAGTTCGGAGGTCAAAATACATTCCTGCTCTGTCATGCAGTTACCATGGCAACACTCTGCCTTGGATGCCTTAGGGGTTAAAGGTCAATCAGGGCTTCCTCCTCCTCCGGTTTCCCAGGACTGACGATTTGGAAGTCCTCACCAGGCAGAGGAGGAGGTGGGGCAGAGGGACAGGTCCGGACCTGGGGGGGGTCGGGCCGGTCGGGTCGGACCTGGAGGGTGCCGGGTCGGTCGGGGGGGTGGTAGAGGAAGCAGTAGGCTCCGGGCTGGCAGCGGTTCTTGACGTTCAGGGCCCGGTCTGTAGGAGCGACGGGCTGCAGGACTCCATCCACAAAGACACTCAGCGTGAAGCCGGCTGGGAGACAGAGAGGACAGATCAGAACCTGCAGAACCTGATGGTCCATTTGATTTGATAAGGTTTCCACTAGTCAGTAAGTTTGTGCTTTTGATCCTGATGGGGAACAGGAAGTGATGTCACATGTGGGAGCTAGAAGCAGACCGGTACCTTGCTCATAGCGTGCAGCGCACTGATCGGTCAGTTCCTGGATGCTGGTTGTAGGGAGGACGCCCAGAGTTTTCGGGTTGACGCCGATCTCAGGACTAAACACAGTCAGGAAGTCCTGCAGAGGAACAACCACAGAGTTTCAATGTCAGGCAGCTCACCTGGGTCCCCTTGGTCACCTGGGTCCCCTGTTTCCCTGTTTCCCCTGGGTCACCTGTTTCCCCTGGTTCCCCTGTTTCCCTGGTTCACCTGGTTCCCCTGTTTCCCCTGGGTCACCTGGTTCACCTGTGTCACCCGTTTCCCCTGGGACACCCGTTTCCCCTGGGACACCCGTTTCCCCTGGGTCCCCTTGGTCACCTGGGTCCCCTGTTTCCCCTGGGTCACCTGTTTCCCCTGGTTCACCTGGGTCCCCTGTTTCCCCTGGGTCCCCTGTTTCCCCTGTTTCCCCTGTTTCCCCTGGTTCCCCTGGGTCACCTGGTTCCCCTGTTTCCCCTGGTTCATTTTGGTCCCCTGGTTTCCCTGTTTCCCCTGGGTCACCTGGTTCACCTGGTTCCCCTGTTTCCCCTGGTTCACCTGGTTCCCCTGTTTCCCCTGGGTCACCTGGTTCACCTGTGTCACCTGTTTCCCCTGGGTCCCCTTGGTCACCTGGGTCCCCTGTTTCCCCTGGGTCCCCTGTTTCCCCTGGGTCCCCTGTTTCCCCTGGGTCACCTGGTTCCCCTGTTTCCCCTGGTTCACCTGGTTCCCCTGGTTCACCTGGTTCCCCTGTTTCCCCTGGTTCATTTTGGTCCCCTGGTTTCCCTGTTTCCCCTGGTCCCCCTGGGTCACCTGGTTCACCTGTTTCCCCTGGGTCACCTGTTTCCCCTGGGTTCCCTAGAAAGCCTTTGTACCCGAACAGAGTTGTGGCCGTCCCGCTCCTGGTTGAGGGTCCGCCGTCTTTCCCAGCGGTGGATGGAGTCCTGGACCTCTCTGCTCAGCTGTCGCGTCGCTGATCTCTGCTGGTCAAACGTCTTGATGTGCTCCAGCGCGCCGTAGGTGGTGGTCAGGTAGTAGGAACCTCAGACACATGGACAGGAAGTGATGTCACTGAGAACCAAGACCTCGCCCAACCAGAGTTCAGTTGGGAAGATCTGGACCTGGAGACGCCGCACCATCAGCTTAGGGTCAAAGGTCACCACCAGCTGATGATGAAGCGATTCAAAAGCTGGAGTTCATAAAGCATTTCAGAAAACCCAGCTTTTATTTTGGCAGTCCATGTCCTGTTATTGGCAAATGAATTTGCACATTAACTAAATATTTAGCTCTGAGATTTATATTTAGTTTGATATTTAAACATTTAGTAATAAACTGGGACAATTATATAAGATGAATAACATGGTGAAAATTAACCACCATTTTCTGCCAATAAACCAAATTCTAAATTATTGTTAATTTTTGACTAACTTTCCAAACGGAGCCTCATTGTTCAGAACCGCTGCTCCGTTTAGTCAGGAGGAAAGACAGACCTCAGGGTGCACTAACTTTCCCCTGCCCTACCTTCGCCCTGGGTGAGCGCCGGGTCCATCAGCTCCATCATGTATTCCACGTCCAGCTGCAGGGCGGTCATGTTGGACCGGGCCAGGACATACATCATCACAGGCAGGAAGTCGTCGGCGCCGTGGGCCCGGCCTGGACAGATGGGACGTTAGAGGACGGTCCGGTCCAAACGAATTTAGGTGCTCCCTGATTCAAGGTTCTGGTTCTGAACCAGGGAAAGCTAGAATTGTATGATACCGGTTTGGACCCAACACTGCTAATCTGCTTTTGGGGTGATCTAAACACTGAGCCCGAGGTTCTGAGCCGAGGTTCTGACCTGGGCAGCTGATGGACATGGAGTGGTAGATGAGCCTGCAGGCCTTCAGCAGCAGCTGGATCTTCCTTTGGGGGGAATACTCCTGGTGCAGCTTGTTCAGCTTCAGGCTGATCCGCTCCATTGCTGCCACCTCCGGGATGGAGGTGCAGATCCCCAACGCTGTGGTGGTGCTGGCCAGGACCACGGCCTGGGGGTCAGGGGCACAGGGACAGACAGAGGGACAGGTGGCAGGTGACTTTAGGGTTCACATTCTTTGCGCAGGCTCAGTGGGGGTGTGAATACTTTGTCCCACCTGGTTCTTCTCCAGCTGCCTCCGGCTCTCGGTGTGCAGCCTCTCCAGGCTCCGGTAGATCGGCTCCTTCAGCGGCTTCAGGACGCTCTTACACAGAGCTGCTTCCACCAGGCTCTCTGCACAGCACAGAAAGTTTTCACTCTCTACTAGCTGCTGCAGACAACACCAATTATTTCCACACTGCCTAGAGCTCATGCCTCTCGTTCTACACTTTTTTTTAACGAGACGTGTATAACAAACTGCAATAACTGTAGTTTTGTTAAAAAGTCAACTACCTCTTCTTTGACTGGAAGTTCCAACAATGCAACA
The DNA here is from genome assembly GCF_001444195.1 of Xiphophorus couchianus. NCBI lineage: Eukaryota > Metazoa > Chordata > Actinopteri > Cyprinodontiformes > Poeciliidae > Xiphophorus > Xiphophorus couchianus. Next base: position 24,212,516 of record NC_040246.1, read on the forward strand.
GAATTAAAACAAACTGACTTCTTCTATGGAAATGAAACTGAACACAAGAAGCCTATGATCTGGTTAGTCACAGGAAATATATTTCAGTATCATGATACTACAGGAAATGACAGAGAGGCCGCAGTCAGCGGCTCTGACAGCTGCCAGAGGTCAAAGTTACCCAGCTTGTCTTGCGTGTACTGATGCTGAGGCTCCAGCAGAGCCTGCAGCTCTGTGCTCTGCAGGAGGTAACTCTTCAGCTGGGTCATCATCTGTCTGATCTCCTGCAGAAGCTCTGTGGACGTCGTATGCTTGGACATCGTCTCCAGGGTGAAAGCTCTGTGGTCCTTGACCTGAACACAGGGGGAAGGAGATTCAGGTGGTTAATGGGCCGATGAAGGTTACAGACCCCTCACCATACTCACCAGGTTACCAAAGTAGCTAACAGGGTCTCTGGCCAACTCAATGATGCGCTTGGTGAGGCGGCCGTCATGGTAGATGAGTCCAGTAAGGACGGTAGAGAGGCGGAGGCGGGCTCGGTCCAACATGATGGTCGGGGTTCTCCTGACGGCTCCTTTGGTGCAGCTTCGGTCTGCATGAACCCTGGATGGAAGACACAGCAAGAGCTTCACTTGCCCAAGTCTGCCTGGGTGACAGAGTTGGGCTCCCCTGTTTTCAAGCCCTATGGTCCCCAGTCTTCTGTGTTGCCATGGGAACACATCGATGCATCACAACCATGGTGATCACCTTGCATGCCAGCCATGGTACAGCTACTTCACTGCTACACAACCAAAACAACTGGAACTCAACTTTACCGCCAAGACCATCACTGAACCTGCCCCTATGCTGGCAGAGGGTCTAAGAAAAGTCATACACTCGGACCCAGAACAACTTATCCTCATCACACATTTCTACCAAAATATGACAACAACGTGCTGGAAGAGTCATGTACGCAGTCATGATGGACACTGGATTTCACACCGTAGATCTCCAGTAAACACAAACTTCAAAGCAGGAAAACGTCAAAATGCATCACCAGATTGACTTTCCTCAATACTGTCATTATTTGTCATTTTGAGTCACACAGAACAGGCCAGCAGACGGAAACTCAACTGGGACCGGCACTAAAGGATTTAAACCCCCAACCGGCCCTTACTCCCCCCAGACCCACCTGGGGTTTGCGTCCTGCTCCTGGTTAAGCTCTCCCTCTTCCTCTGTGCTGCTGATTGAGCAGGAATCGAGGTCAGCTGCCAGAGCAGCACCCCCCTGTGGTGAATACAGGGACACATCTGGGCGCTGAGGCGGTGAGGGAGGGGGAACTTTCATCCCTGCGCTCTGATCGGTTGGTCCTCCAGCTGCCTGGTTGGAGCCCCCAGCTGAGTTGGCGAAGGACGGCTTAGTCCTTGGAGGCGGGACCGGGCGAGACGGCTTCTTTATTGCCAGAGAAGATGTGGAGTTGGTCTTTAGCATGTCCTCCTTCCCCAGCTTCAGCTCTTGTTCCTCCTGCGCTTTCCTTTTCACCGCCTCCTCCTGTTCAACCTCCTCGCCCAGCAGACCTGCCCTACTTCCCCATTTCTCCTTCCTCTTTTCTCCCTCAGTGTTCTTTGCAAGATTTTGTCCGTCTTCCTTGGCTGGCAGCTGGCATCCTGAGGTACACTGGAGGGGGGCAGGAGGCACTGGCCCCTGGGGCAGCTGGGGGGCAGGAGGTACTGGCCCCTGGGGCAGCTGGGGGGCGGTAGGTCTCGGCGGTGGAGGCGATGTTGACTTCCTCCCTTCTTTCTCACTCACTGCTCTTCCTTCCTCTTTTCTGTCAGATTCTGGAGTATCAGAAGACGTAGCTGGAGGTGAGAGAGGAGAGGAGAGAAGGCCTGAAGTCAGGCTAGGGGGCCGGGGGGGCGGCCGTTTGGGAACTTTGACTCGTGGAGGTAATTTCTTTGACATTTCTCCATTCTGCAGGGAGGGGGTAACTGCTTCACTGAGGAAGGACTCTGGTTTGGAGATGGAGGATTTTCTTTCTGAACTGGGCCCCTCCACAGGCACTGGGTTGACATACAGGTAGGTGTTGGGCTGATCGGTCCGGTCCGGGTTCTGAGGCCTCTGGTTCAGGTCAGACATCCAGAAATCTGCAGCACAAATATTCAGGAGATGTTTAAAGCCTCAGAGACAATGAAGTGAAGCAGACGGGTTTCTTTACCTGCACCCAAAGCAGAAAGGACCTCCAGGTCCTCTTCCCTGGTTGCCACGGCAACAGACAGAGGTAACTTCAATGGCATCGCAAGAATATCTCTGATTGGACGATCAAGTTCATAAAAATCACAACTGGATTAAAATAGCTTTGCACTATTATGGATCCACATTTTATCTTTAAAAAGTACAAAGGATGGAATGGCCCGTCCTTCAAATTAAGTCAATTGATTTTAAAAACGCTCAGCTGTTCAACAGATTAACACATTAATTACTAATTCTAGTTTTACTAATTGTAGTAAAACAGGAAATATCTGCAAGATCAGCCAACATATCCAGTTTGTTTAGGAAGCGGGTCATAAAAAATAAGATAGATAAGATTTATTGTCATTGTCATCAACAGATTACAACGAGATTGAGATTTGCTCGACTATATATATTGACAACAAAAACCTAGAGTTTATATCAGCTTCCCTGTGTGTGTGTGTGTGTGTGTTTTACCTGCTGGTGCAGTAGAAGGAGATCAGCTTGAAGATGTCATCAAAGAGCAGCGAGGATCCCTCCAGGTGAACAACTGAGAACAGGATCAGGTAGAAGTTACATCAGCTCGGTTTTCGCTCCGCCAGATAAAAAATTGGCTTCGTTCTGTGTGGATATCATGTGACCCGTACAGGCGTGAAGCTGTTGGACCGCCACGCCGCGTACCGCCGGAGCACCGCCTTCATCAGGCAGCCGGACCGAGATCATGGTGACCCGATCTGCTGCAGTGTGAGCCAGGAACGTCTGCAGAACATCAGGGAACGTTAGAGGGAACGTCTGCAGAACATCAGGGGAACGTTAGAGGGAACGTCTGCAGAACATCAGGGGAACGTTTGGGGGAACATCTGCAGAACATCAGGGGAACGTTTGGGGGAACGTCTGCAGAACATCAGGGGAACGTCTGCAGAACATCAGGGAACGTTAGAGAGGGAACAATTAAAGTCTTACCCCTGCTGGCTGGTTCTCCAGGAATCTGGAGGCGGTGTCGGGACTCAGACCTCTGGGTTGCCACACCGAGACGCTCCCCAGCACCCGGTCCAAAGAGCTGAGCAGAAACGGACGGGAGGGAGGGGCTAGGGCAGGGTCAGAGGTCGAGTCGAGGGGAGGAGAGGAGGAGAGGACAATGGGAGAGAGAGGAGAAGGAAGAGGAGAAAAGAGGGGCACTGGGAGCTGGGAGGGTCTCAAGAGGAGGGGCGGGGGCGGGGGCCGACCCGGCCTGGCGGGGGGAAGGGAGGAAGAGCAGGATGAACGGCTGAGGGGGCCGCTGTGGCTGCAAAGAAGAAGAAACACATGATGAACTTTGACCTAACAGAGCTGCTGTTTATCACTGAACCCTCCTCTTATGGAATTGGTGATCCAGGAGGAGTGATGCATCATGGGAACAGGAAGTCTGGTAATCAGTAACTGACCTGGATGATGGATGGATGGATGGATGGATGGATGATGGATGATAGACAGATGGATGGATGTTGGATGGATGATGGATGAATGATGGACAGGTGATGGACGGATGGACCGATAAATGGATGATGGATGAATGACGGATGGACGTTCAGATTATTCTATCAAAACATTTTTCACTTTATAAAAAATAAATGAAGGAAATCCAGAAATGGAGATCTGGAAAATTTAAAGTTACCAACAGGAGGCGGTTCTGACAGACCAGACCCGACCCGGTCCGGTCTGTCAGAACCATCTCAGATGAATGCAGTTCTACTAAACATGGCTTTGATGAAGCCATGAAAACAATTTATTCCCAGAATAAATGTGGATTAGGGAGCTTTTCTTTCTGTAGATCAGATTATGGAACAAACCGGACGGAATGAATTCTGGTGCAGATCTGGGTTTCTGAATGTCTGATGGAAATGTTTCAGCAGTTCTGAAGTAACAAGAGGCAGCAGAATGTTCCGGACCCGCTGCTGATCCACATGGAGGCGCTGAGTCATCACATCTGTTCCTGCAGCTACGGGCTCCGGAGCGCCCCGTCCCCGGTTCATAGCAAAACCTGCCCCCTGACCTCCTCAGTCTGCTCCACAGCCACCTCAGGAACTCACCCTGTGTCCTGGGGAACTCCGCTGGCCTCCATCAAGCTTGCAGAGTCCGGCGAGTCGACGGCTCCGTGTCTCTAGGCTCCATGGGAAACTCCGCCTCCGATTCCCATCCTGTTGCTCAACCGGGCTGAAAAAGGAAAAAACAGCGAGGCAGCAGGAAAACGTTAGTCTGCTTCAGCCCTCCCTCACTTTGTGTCAACTTCCTGAACTCAACATGAGAAAGGAAGAGGCCAAACACTTTGGTCAGACTTCCTCCCACTGACTCTGTCTTCTTTCTCTCTAAGCATTCTCTCTGCTCCAACGTTTCAGTCAGACTGAAGCTTCAATCAGACCAAAGTCCTGGTGTAATTTGAGGTCGCTGTACCTTTAAATCATAATGTCTCTAACTGAAACCCTTCCTTTCCTCCCCCTCCTCTTTGTGGTTAAAGTTTTCCAGATGTCTCCTTCCAGACTGAGGAATGTGTAACTTTGATTCTGCAGGCCTCACACTCTTCCAGCGCTCCTCCTCATAGAAACTCACCGCTGCTGCTCCGTCGTCCTCTGTGTGTAAGATCGCTTCTCACCGGAGGATCCTCTGCTCACAGTTAAGCCGAATCAACACAAACGACTCTGTTAGCAGGACTCGCTGTCTCAGGACGCAACCAAAACTAGCTTCACACACTGAGTAGGACAAACAGCAAGAAATGTTGCCATAGTGACAGCTGTAGGAGTTTGCATGGTCACACACCTCATTCCCCCCTTCCCCCTCCCACACACACACGCGTGCACCAACACACACACTCTCTAATGCAGTCATAGAGCAGCCGAGTGTGGGGACTGTGCAGCTGCTTCCTGTGTGAACGTCTCGTTGCCTGTGGACTCTCAGCGGTTCTGCTCAGCGAAACATGACAGCCAAGTGTGAGAGTGACCTCAGACAGGTGTCAGTGGCAGCCAGTCGCCACTAGAGGGAGGCAGAACACAAACAACTGTCTGGTGGACAGAGAAACTGAAGTCCCTCATGATCCTTCACCTTTTCTTAGTCTCAGTCCAGCCTTCACACCTGGACGTATACCGTCCACTTTATTAGGTACACCCTGGGTTCGACTCATTTTTTCTATACAAGAGCAATAAATATTTATAGTTCAGGTTCAACAAGGTGTAGTTAATATTCCTGAGAGACACTGGTCCATGTTGACGTGAATATCCGGTTCCTCCAGTGTCTCTGGGGTCTGCTGCTGCAGGGATCCTCATGCTGGTGTTCTGCAGACACACAGCTCTTCTTCACACCAGATGGGTGGTTGTTGGTTAAAATCCCAGCACATCAGCAGGTTTCTCCATTGGATTCAGGGTTGCCAGCACTTTTCAGCTTTAAAGAACATCGATCACAGAATGAAAGTATGATTGCAGAGGAGCTGTTGTTATTTTGGCTTACATTAAACTAAGGGCCGCTATGATTAGGTATGTTAATTATGATAAGCAAAGATAAAACAAAAAGCTACTCTAGGTTAAGACTGGACAGGGCAACAAAAGGCTAACTACTGATATAAATTCTATGCTAAGGTTAGGGTAAGCTGAGCCAAAATAAGACAATCTAAGGTAAACTAAGGTTAGAAAAACTACAGCAAGCCAAGTTAAAACTGGGTAAAGTAAGATAAACTAAGCTAAGATACAGGAAGACAGCAAAATAGAAAGTTCAGCTGAGGTAAGATAACGCAAAATAAAATGACCTAAGGCAGGGTGGATATAATAACAATAATAATAATAATTAATAATAATGAATTTAATTCCCAATGCACTTTTCGTTAACAAAAGTGCTACATACGTACATGTAATCACAGAGAATAACAGTCAAAGCACAATGTTAAAAAACGTGATTAAAAATGAATAAAATCAATGACAAAATCACACAAACACAGAATAGGCTTGTTTGAAAAGTATAGCTTGGTCAGAGGAGCCATACTAAGCTACGCTTTGAAGAGCAACTCTATGGTAACAGAACAGAAACCAAACAAACAAAGATGACAAAAAACAAGATAAGAAACTAAAATAAGCCTGGCTAGCTTAAAATAAGGCAAGCTAAGCGTCACGTTTTGTTGAGCCTAAGGTTGGATTCAAATGCAGAGGCATAGAGTAAAAATGACAAGAAACTTACAATAAAGCAGCAAAACACAAAAAGCAGGAACAAATGGGAAACTGGTACAAAGAGAATCGTGACGGAGGAACCAGACAGGAGGAAAGCTAGAAGAAAAGACTGATTCTGATTGGCTAACGGGCTGCAGGTGTGAGGGAAGAGAGAGGGGCCAGGGACAGTACACCGGTAAGAATGAACTACTAAGCACAAAGAATAAGAGAACAAACTAGAAACTCTGAATTAAACAGAAACAAGGTTGAGAATAATAAATCAGATCAGAAAACGAAAAAAGATCCTGACACCGAGATACTGAAAGGCTAAACATAGCAGCAAGCTAAGCTAAGGTGGGCAAATAAATACACTGATATGAGATGTAGAGACAAGTCAGGGCAAGTTGATGAGAGAAACACTAACATAAGGTAGGACATGAGTCAGAATACAATTATTAATTTAAGGTAAACTACAAAAGATAAGGCCCTATATAAGGTAAGCTAATCTAAGCTAAGCTGAGGGAAGCTAGGATAAATCAAACTAAAATACGATAAGCAGAGATGAGTTATGGTCAGGTAGGCTAATATAAGGAAAGTCAAAGATATGAAAAGTAAATCAGTTAAGATTCAAGGTAAGGTAGGCTAAGCCAAGCTAAAATAGGCTAAGCCAAGCTAAAAAAAAGCAGCGTTAAAAAGGGAGATGGAAACACATCTGACTGGTCTGTGCCTTACCAGAACAATGAGAAAAGTCAGATTCCAAAACTCCAGCAGGGGGCGCTCTCTGCTCCACGCTGGCTTGAACTTCTATTTCCTGTTTTGTACATCCATGTTGCGCCAACATCTGATGGAATTAGCTTTGATTGGCTCCAAACCAGCAGATGGAAACATGCCGACTTTGGAACCGTCTTTCTGTGGCTCTGAAGGTTCAGAGGTCAACCTGATCTCTAGCTTCCAGCTGGAACAACTGAAGCTGTGTGTTGACTGTAGATCTGTAACTCTAGACTTATTGCTCTAGATCTACCACTCTAGATTGTACCTCTTTTTTAAATTTATTTTTAATTTATTTATTTTTAGTTAATTTTTATTTTTTACCCCTCCAGGGTCTTTTGTGGCTCTAGTGTCCCTTATATGACAGCAGGCTGACAGGAAACTGGGAAGGACAGAGGGGGGAAGACATGCGGCAAATGTCATCGGGTCCGGGAGTCGAACCCGCGACGGCCGCGTCGAGGGCTGAAGGCCTCCAAATATGGGTCGCGCTAACCGCTACGCCACCGCGGCACGCCCGAGATTGTACCTCTTTAATAACTTCAATTTCTGTTCAGAAAATTTTGTCTCATCCACCCATTTATCTATTCTCAGCATCTGTTCAGTGACTGGATGAGTCAAAGGTCTCAAAGGTCAAAGGTAGAGCTGTGTATCATCTGTGTCGTCATGGTAACTGCTCTTATTTCCTGTTATAACCTGAGCCAGTGGTAGTATATATATCCATCCATTTTCTTACACCCTTGTCCCTAGTGGCATCGGGAGGCACTTCTGTCGCTTTGATGGGAAGTTTTAGTTGCTATTCATTCGATGAAGTCTCTTCTTCATTCTGTGGTTTCTGGAGGATAAAGAGTGTTACTGTGACCAATCACAGCTGCTCCTGTTAGCTGCTAGCTGCTAGCTGGCGGTGTTCTTCCTCCAATGACACTTTGCAGGTGAACCATCAGCTTACCTGTGTGTGACCACACAGGTAAGCGAGGAGGAAAGGACAGAGCGATGCTGATGATCACGATGCTTTTAAATGGCTCTGCTCAACATGTGAGGATCCATTGTTGCTCTTTCTTTGCTGTAACTCTGCTGCTGCTGCCGCCTCCACAGCGATGCGTGTTGCATTAACGCCGAGGTGAAGAGTGGGAGGGAGAGGGCAAACCGAGAGGTACGAGAGGATGGAGAGAGCTGCAGAGGAAAAGAGTGTGTGGGAGACTGAGCAAAGGATAGATAGATAGATAGATAGATAGATAGATAGATAGATAGATAGATAGATAGATAGATAGATAGATAGATAGATAGATAGATAGATGTAAATTGGATTAGAAAATAGAAATGTTGGTGAATGAAGAGTAAGGAAGGGAGACAGAGAAAGAACAGATGGAGATGGAAAGAGGGAATTTTGTGGATCTGAAGCCTTTAAAGCCCTTAAAGCTGCAAATAGGAGGCAGAGAGAAGGAGAGGAAGAGAGGAGCGATGGAGGGAGGCTGAAGGGAGGTAAATAAAAACTGGAAGGGAGAGCAGGAGGAGGAGGGTTTGCGTCGGTGTGTTGGAGCGCTTGTCAAAAAAAGAGAAAGAAAAACGCTTCCTCTGACAGAAGGCATGATTCACAGCAGAGAGGGAGGGAGAGGAGCGGCAGAAAAACAGAGCGACGGTGGAGGAAGAGGAGGAAGACCAAGAGGATACAGCAGAGGAGCAGAAGATGCTGAAGACGAGAGCAGAGAGCCGAATTCACAAACGGCTTCAGCGGCCGAGACGACAATGACGACGGCAACAACAACGGCAACGGCAAGGTTCAGACTCTTTAATCGATATGGGGCAGAGGGAGGGGGGCTGGGCAGGTGGCGGCGGCAGCAGGAGACGCTCTCTGCTATCAATAGGCTCCTTTGACACAGATGGACTCTTCTGAATCCGCAACCAAATGAATCATTTGAAATGGTTTCCGTTTTAAGACGATCGCGATTCGACTGGTTCTGAGCGACTTCATCCAACTTTCCTCCTCAGGTTCTGATGTCATCAGAGGGAATCATCCGTCATTCCAGCTCCCGCTCCGGGATCCAAGCAGCTTCCATTGGAAACGATGTCATCAGGCTTAATCCAACTTCACCCACACACACACACACACACACACACAGCTCTGTCGGCGTGTGCGCGCGGCTGTAGGTGTTCCTCTAACTTCCTCAAAGTTTCCCACAGGAATCAGCAGGACGTCTAAATTTAGTGCTGCTGTCCAGAGACACAAATGTTGAGATGCGACGTTTAGTTGTTCAGCTGCTGGGATTATGGAGCTTCAGTCATTTGATCGTTCATCATTCAATTCAGTTTATTTAAGAAGCGCCACTTCACAGCTAATATCATCTGAAGGAAAATCATCTCCGTTCAATCGAAGATTCTGATTGGTTCCAGTTAATCGGTTCAGAAAGATCAACTAGTTCAGCACCACTCCTCCTGACCAGCAGGAGGCGCTGGCATTATGTCGTTGGCTTTATAGCAATCCCTATTCTGAGCATGCATGTGGCGACAATGGAGAGGAAAATGTCCCTGTTAACAGGAAGAAACTCCAGAACCAGAACCAGAACCAGGCTCAGTACCAGCAGCCACGACCGACTGCAGGTTAGAGATGACAAAGCAGAAGAAGAACCAGATGATGTTGGGTTATTTCTGATGTTCATGAAAGTAAAACATTAACAGCAGAACCATCAGGTGGTGGCAGCATCATGGCAGCCGACGCCTCAGGAAGGAACCAGCCAATCAGAATGCAGACCAGTTTCTAAACGTCAGAACAAACAAAACCTGCAGCCTGGTACCAAATGGTTCTGGTTGGAACCTCTGGACCAATTCAGGTCTCTGATGGATCTGGTTATTGAGGTTTTCTATTTGAAATTATAATCTGGATTATCAGCGAGCTGTGAATCTAAACAACAGAACAGGATCTGGTTCTGTTTTCCATCAGAACTCTGCTGCAGCGTTTTGGATCAGATGAAGGATTTTAACTTACAGATTCATGGATTAGATTATGGATTATCAGCTTCACTGCTGGACAGGATGTTTATAATTTAGGCAATATCCCAGAGATTAAAGGAGGAACTTGTAGAACACGCTGGAATAAAATGACATTCATGCTTAAAATAACTCAGAGGGTCTTTACTTTGTTACTGGAGGATAATTTAGTCCCAGTTCAGAGCTAAACCAAGGAGCCAACCTTAAAATGGATTACGATCTTTCTTGACTCAATGAGGAAGTAACACCATGAACATCAGTTAGAGAAGGACTAAAGATTAAATGACTCCCTGAGATTCAGAGGAAATGAAACATGGAGGAGATTCCCTGAAGGTTTTTAAAGTTTTGTCTGATAAAGTGAAAATGAAATGAAAGGTTATTTAAACTGGTCAGACAGCAGGGTTATGGGGAACTTCTGCTATTTCTTCATGCCAAATGTCAGCACGTCTAAAGTACGATGATAAGCGAATTCTCTGAATGAAGCCAATCGAGTCAAAGCTAGCTTTAAAACCTACATTTAATCTATTACCCTCAGTCAACATGCATGTTAAAGTCCCCCAGTATAATTATTTGATCAGTCTTTACCACCCAATCAAATAAATCTGAGATCTGATCTAAAAACTGAGAGTGAGGCTTGGTTAGTTTGGGATCTCTCTCCATCAGGTCAACTCCTTTCTATGAGGGTAAGTTACCCTGGAGCTTTAAATCTCCATTTCTCAGCTTTAATTGGTGAATAATGGGTTGATGTCATCAGGCTTATTCATTTTAAGCTGATTTAACTTTAGTGAGTCTAATTCTGCAATCAATAGGACATGGTGTGCTGTAGAAAAGCAGCTTATTTGTTAGGAAGCAGGATCAGCGTCTGAAGACTATTTTCATGCGTAAAAGCAGATTTTTAGGAGGGCATCCATAATGTTTCTCTGCTTTGTTTCTTCCTCATGCAGGAGACGTTAATCATCAAACAGCAGCAGAATGAGAGGAGCAGGTCTGACTGGATCCCATCCTTCGTCGTTTCTTCTCCCTCTTTCTGAGGCTCTGAGGCTGACAGACCAACGTTTTGCTGGAAATACATTTAACTGGCTCTAATCAGGCTAACGGAACAATTAAGAAGCAGAATAAATACAAATTCTGTCACAATGTGAGTAAAGTGGAAGAGAAGATGAGCTTTCCAGTGGAAATAAAAAACAGTTTTCAACCTTTTGGAATCTGATTGGAATATTTCTCACTGTAGGATTGTGTTTGGACTTCAGGTCGTTTGTAGTGTCCTCATGTCCTGGAGCCATTGACAGAAGGACGTTTCCAAACTTAGAGTCTCTTGACTTCTCATGAAAACAACAGGAATATTTCTTAGTTCTTCACTGGAGAACAAGAAGGATTTTCTAAAAGGGGCTTTCATTCTTTCTGGAGACTGAAGCTGCACATCCTGGAGAGTCAGTAGTGGTTTGAAAAGCAGTTCTACTCTTATTTTGTTAATTAAAGACTTCACAATTCACTCTTCAAGCTTTAGACGTGCCTCCCACCAACCCCCTGCACCAATCATGGGCAAGCCTCTCAGCCGCCCTGGGTGTTTCAGGAAGAGCTCCTGCTGCCTGGAGAAACATGGACTTGGGGATGGGGGAGTGGTAGGGCGAGACGTTGGGATAGAAGGGGGTTATGGCGACGGCTACATCCCTCAGCGATCCATTTATGACACAATGTGCATCAATCAGCAGATTGACAGCCATCACCACCACTCCGGGGGGTCGGTGAGGCGGGACGGAGGGGGAGACGGGAGCTTCAGCTACTCAACCAGTGGCTCCCTGAGAGTCAGCAGGTCAGACATGTTTGATCCACAGCCACGCTCCTTAACTCCAAATCCTTCCTTTGTTCGGCGCCTGGATGAGAGAGCCATCTACGATTCCCTCAAGCTGGGAGTGGAGGACATAGACGGATGCCACTCTCCAGGACATTTCAATCGATCCGTCTCTCCCTCTGTGTCCTCCTTTTCTGCTCCAGGAGTCTCCTCCTCATCAAAGAAGCACCACCCTCACCACCACCACCCTCACTATGGAGACAGCACAAAGAGCAGAGAGAGCCGGCATTCCTGGAAAGCAATGTCATCTCCTAAACCCTTGGAGTGTGTGGAGATTCCTCCAGTGGAGCTGATAGAGCGTGGGGGAGGCAGCTACCTGAATCCAGGCCACTACCCAGGACCGGGTCAGTCCTCCTCTCTAACCTCTCCTCTCATCTCACCCTTCTCCGGCTCGCCTCTCTCCTCAGGATACCACACTCCGGTGTTCTTCTCCCCGGCCAAACCTCGTCCCAGTCAGAGCCAAAGCCTGCGCTGTTCTACGCCCCATGTGATGCAGCCCAGGCATTACTCCCAAACCCAGAGCCTGAGGCTGTCCCCCCCCCAGGAGCTCAGAAGGTCCCCCTACAGGACTGCACTGGTCCAACTGTCTGCCCATGACCTTGAGCAAGACCTGGGTGAGCGAGGTGGTGGATGGGGCCGCAGCGAGCGCGACAGGGACTGGGAGAGGGAGCGGGAGCGAGAGATGGAGCGAGGTTGGGCCCAGCGCGAGTGGGAGAGAGAGAGGGAGAGGGGCAGGTTGGAGAGGGAGAGAGCCCGAGAAAGGGAGAGAAGGGAGACATCCACTTTCGGGACGTTTGGTTATGGCCGACCAGTTCCTCTACGCTCTGACAGAGACTCTGTGTTTATAGAGTCTGAACACGGCTTGGACACAACTCCTCTGCTGCTCCCCCAGCCATCCCCCTCCCCCTCCCCTAGCGGCGCTCCCAGGATGGGTACTGGAGCAGTGGGCAGGAGCCGAGCCGGGTCAAAGGTCGGCCCAGAAGGGGTTGGTGGAGGGATGCCGCCTAGGTGCGACAGTGGGAGTGTAAGTTTAGTGTTGGTGGACGGTAAATCTGGTTGTGGGCCCAGATTAGTCAGCGAAGTCTTAATGGGAAACATGTCTGAGGTGGAAATGAGGGCGTTAAATCAGGAGCACCATCGAGTCGAAAGCTGGAACAAATATGACAACGGATCCAGATCCAGTGTGAAGAACCTACCTGAAAAGAGGATGGGCTCTCAGGTGAAAACTCGACCAGGAGGTCGGGATTTGGAGGGAAAAGTGCAGTCAGGGACAGAGAATAAGGAGGGACATAGAGGGACATCCACCAAAGCTGGCGGAGCTACAAGTAGACAAGAGCGTTTCCCTGAACACTCAAGCATGAGTGTATCTGAGAAGATTGTTGGTCCTGCAGACAAAGTTCAGGCTGAAGCTGCTCCTGTTCCTGAAATCAAGCCGGCGCTTGATTCTGGGGGTATAGGTCACTTCCAACAGGCAGAGAACAAAGTTGGAACAGAGGTTGAACCTGAATCACAGTCTAATGTTGATTTAACATCTGGATCCAGTGGAGAAGCTAAAGCTGATGCTGAGATTGCTCTTGTTTCTAAGCCCGAAGCAGAAACTAGGATCAGTCATGGAGAAGTACAAGAGAGAGAAAATGTCAATCAAGCTGAAAGTACAGGTCAACTTCAGGCAACGTCTGTGGCAGCAGATAAACCTGAAGCTGCTCCTGCAGATCAAGCAGAGCGAAAGCTTGAGGATTCTGGTAAACCCAAGTCAGGTCATGCTGGGAAAAGCTCAAGATCCAAGTCCAAATCATCCAAGTCCTGCTCCAGGTCTCGACCAGGCACAGCGACTGGGCTGCGTCCGGGAGTACTGAGTCCCCGAGAAAGCAAACAGCTGGAAGACTTTGAATCAGCTGGACCACCTGAGGACATCGAGTCCACCTGGCCTCGCAGAATCATAGTCCGAAAGCGGACTGTCCGCCAGGGAGGGGCTCTCCACAATCTTCCTATCCTCCCCCCACTCCCTTCTGTCTTGTCAGCCCTGGAGAAGAGGCATCCACACCTACGGCATGGTTCAGAGAACCCATTATCAAATCTGACGAACCCTATTGTAGGGCGATGCTCACTGAGGGAAGCCGCTCACCCAGAGCCCGGACAGGGGAGCGGTTTGGTAGGCCGAGCATCCCTCAGGGAGCAGAACTTGGAGCACTGGAGAGTCTGCAGAGAGCAAGAGGAACCTAGGAGGTCCAGAAGTCGGGAGAAACGAGGGGGGGAGAGTAGGGACAAGGCAGAGAAAAAGGAAAACAAAGGAAAGGAGGAGAAGAGAGAAGAAACCCTGAAGAATGAGAAGGTGGTTGTGGAGGAAACCAAACAAGATAAAGCAAAGATAAACGTGGAAGAAAATCTCCAGACAGATGTTGCTAAAAACAAGGAAGAGGAAAAAGAGATGGATGTTGAAGTAAAGCCTGAACAAGTGGAGGATCGAGGGATAAAGATTAAAGTTGGTCCAAAAGAGGAGGTAGAAGCAAAACTACACACAGAGAAACTGGAGGTGGATGGCCGACAAGGAATAACTCTTGGAGAGGTTGGAGGGGTGGAGGGTTGGGATGCGGTTCTTGACATGGTTAACACTCTTTGGGATAATGACTGGGAAAAAGGGGAAGCAGGTGAAGAAGAAGGAGGAGATCCAGATTCCCCTTCAGGCTCGCTGCAGCGATGGCCTCTCCTCAGGCCACCCATCGGCTTTGGGGGCTCTCATCCTCCCTCCTCAGCAGCCTCAGAGCTCAGCCTGACGGAGTTGGAGAGGAGGGCCCGGGAGTTGGACTCAGACCTGGAACACCTGGATCTGTCGCAGCCCCAACGGGATGTGTACCAATCGCTGCTGGAACCAGGAAGGGAACGAGGCGACATGTACCAAACACATCCCGGGCCACAAAGAGACAAAGCTCCCCTTCACACAGGTACCGTAGATGTAATATCTATGGTTGAGTTCAGTCTTCCTACATTTGATATAATCCGTCCTGCTTAGCCTTCATTTAGCCAGAAGATCCACTCAAGGTTCACCTTCATTTCAGTTTGTTGTCATCTCAATGCACTTTGCAAGACTAAAGGCTCCCACATTCCTGGGCTTACCGAGCAAATTCTGTCAGATGTGCAGACTCTGCGCATGTTGTCTTCACATGGTTGAGATTTCATAGTGAAGAGTACTGATTACCTAGATTTCTCTAGACAAATTCTTTCATTACCTACAATTCAAATGGATGCTTGTGAGCTGGCTGGGCACTTAGACAAATTTCTTCTCCACCAGGGCAGCCACTGGACAGAGCCGCAGCCCTAGATGCTGTGCATCCTTCGACTAGTTGTGCCAACACTCAAACTTATCTCAGTGTTGCACACTAAACGGCTCAATGTGAACACCATTTCCCACCGACACTGGGTACATGTCCGCGGTCATAAATAAATACCTTGTGTCTGGTGGACTGCAGCCTTGAATCTACATTGACTCCGTCACTAATACGCACAGATCTTCCTTAGAGTGAAGCACGCCTGAGTATGTGGAAGCCTTAACGTTATATCTCATACAGATCCATGAAATTGTAATTATAAAACAAAAAAATTCAGCAGATTATTAGTGGCAGGTGGTAAAAGATTCTCAATGTAAGAAAACACAGTCAATTGACTCAGCAACTCCTCCTGAGAAAGCATGAGGTAACAGTAGGAAGGAATGACTCTCTTTATGCCATTCTGGCCAATATGGTGACACAGAGAAAAACTAGAACAAACTCATGTTTCAATTAAACCTTTTAAAATGACAGGAATATTCCCTGGGCCTGTGATACCATCCCCCATCCCCCAGATGGTACTAGCATGGTTAGTACCTTCTCCCCCAGATACCCTGTTACCCTGAAAAGGGGCTATAGACAATAATTGAATGAATGGATGCAGATACTAATTGCTCTGGGATTGATTAAGCAACCTGACCAAAGATGTTTGCTACTCTATCTCACGCAGAGCCTGGAGAAATAGGAACATTTGTATAATTAAAAGGTGTTGAATCAGTTAATACTAATGTAATCATCCTACAGCCAAATTAAATAAAATATATCAACCTGATTACAAGTCACGTCAGTAACTAACAGTCTGAAGAGACAGATCTGATCATTTCATTCTTTTATTCAAAAGTTGCTTCTTCGTCATGATTAGTCAAATAGCAATATATCACACAAGAGCTAATGTTTTTTAATTACAATAAATTTTGCTATTGGCTAAATAAATAAACAGACATCATTTGTAAAATGATGATATTCAGCATTTTCTGCCTCAGTTTAAACTGGACATTTGAGGCTTTTCGGATCAACTACATGGATCAGATACATTCAGTCACACTCTACTCTGCAACCATGTTGGAGAAAAAGTTCAGTATTTCTATATTAAACAGTTTCTGTCCTTTATTCCTACATTCAACCTCTCTGTCACTTTTGGGAGTTTTTCATCCTCCAATGAAATAGATTGTGTATTGATAAAGTACCTTGCTCTAAATACTTACACCCCCAATTCGAATGATGCATAATTAACCATGGTGACTTTTTGGATCAACATCTTGTTGCCATAGCAACAATGACATCATTTTTCCTGCCAGTTTGCTAGGATGTGTCATTACAGCACGGATAGCCTCAGGTTTCTGAAAGTTTATTCTGTAAAGCAGAGAACAATGTCATGCTGTTGTTCTCTGGCAGAACCAGAACCTGCCTGCTGATTGCTTGTTTGCTGGCAGGGCTGTTGTAAACCAATATTTTAGTAATCGACTAATTTATTGATTATTCTTACGATTAATCGAGTAATCGGATAAAACAATTATAAAATAAAATATTGGTAAATCTAGTATAACAGCATTACTATCAGATACCAACATCAGTCCAATTTTTCATATTTCAGCTTCCCTAACAATAACTTTTCTATAGTTTAGAAAATTAACCTGTGACAATAACAGCTCACTTTCTAAGTTAACCTGAAGAAAAGTTATACAAGAATCTGAAATTATATTCAAGTTAACAATAAAGAGGCAGGCTCACAAAAAGCTTATGAAAATGTCTATACTCCAGCTTTTCGTTTATGTATTCATCTCCAGTCAGTTTAATACATAAACTCTTGCCTTGCCCATTTATTGCTTTTCTGTCAATGTTGGCGACGGGATTTGACACCTTCATGCGTCACAGAAACTCGTCTACCAGCCATGTACCGTCATGACACGCTCCGCCACCCATTTTTATTACAACAGGGATGATATAAAATTTATTGTGCGGTTCATCCATAAAGTTACACTTACACTGTAACCATCAGCTACTCAGCCGCCCGCCGTGTTCAGTTAATAAGCTCACCTGTATAAATACCTGCAGCTCGCTGCGATGAAAACCCGGGCATTATCATCAATCAATAAAATCCCCACGGGCCGAACTTGAACATTATGCTGCTAACACTTAGCTTTCGCCAACAACTCATAGGTGGAAGTCAGAGCACTGTGCAACGCAAATAATGTTCCGGCTAGAACACGGTGCGCTAAATAATAAAACATAGTTTAACGAAGCTCCGAGGAATTTTAATAATCGAGGTACTCTAATCATTCGAGGAATCGTTTCAGCCCTACTACAATCAATCAATCGATCAATCAATCTTTATTGTCATCGTACAAAATTTGCTTAAGTACAGCCCATCCCAAGAAAAGACAAACAAATACGATGACACATGGGTAAACAGATGCCTGAGGCTGCAGCCACAGGGGGCCATGGCGGGTGGGGGTCCCAGCACAGACCGCCCAGGTGAGCGACGTGGCCGCATGGCGCGTTGCATCAACCAGGTTGTCGTACCGGGGAAAAGGCAGAGGGCAACAAGTTGAAGGGGGAGTCGTGACCATCCATACGTCCGTCCAGTCATTTGGGCA
This sequence comes from Xiphophorus couchianus, assembly GCF_001444195.1. NCBI lineage: Eukaryota > Metazoa > Chordata > Actinopteri > Cyprinodontiformes > Poeciliidae > Xiphophorus > Xiphophorus couchianus. The sequence goes on from NC_040246.1 coordinate 24,230,391, forward strand.
GGGTTCTAATGAAACCCATCAGGTGAACCCTGAGCTGTCTGGTTCTCATTTGTCTCCTGCTTGCTTGTGCTATCAGGCGTTGGCAGCAGATCCCAGGTCAGTCTGGAGCTGAATGCGATGACACCAACCGACACCAACAGGTCAACTAGTGACTGGTCAACTAAATCTACCAGCACCCCCACTGCTGGACCGAGGTAATTCCTGAACAAAGATTGTTTTTGTTAGTTACTCTGTCTGATATACACTGCCTGGCCAAAAAAAAAGTCGCCACCTGGATTTAACTAAGCAAATAGGTACAAGCCTCCTATTGGATAAGTACTGCATAAGCGATTATCTTTCAGCTGGCAACAAGTTATTTAACCCCAGCTGATGCAATGAGTAACTCCTCATTTCTTAAACAACCATGGCAAAAGACACATCCTGTGGTCGTGGAAAAGACGTTAGTCTGTTTAAGAAGGGTCAAATCATTGGCATGCATCAAGCAGAGAAAACATCTAAGGAGATTGCAGAAACTACTAGAATTGGGTTAAGAACTGTCCAACGCATTATTAAAAACTGGAAGGATGGTGGGGAACCATCGTCTTCCAGGAAGAGATGTGGTCGGAAAAAAATCCTGAATGATCGTGATCGGCGATTACTTAAACGTTTGGTCAAATCAAATCGAAGAAAAACAACAGCAGAACTCAGGAGTATGTTTAATTGTGAACGCAAAAGCATTTCCACACGCACAATGCGAAGGGAACTCAAGGGGTTGGGATTGAACAGCTGTGTAGCCGTAAGAAAAGCTCTAATCAGTAAGGCTAACCAGAAAAAAAGGCTTCAGTTTGCTAGGGAGCATAAAGATTGGACTCTGGAGGAATGGAAGAGGGTCATGTGGTTTGATGAGTCCAGATTTACCCTGTTCCAGAGTGATGGGCGCATCAGGGTAAGAAGAGAGGCAGGTGAAGTGATGCACCCATCATGCCTAGTGCCTACTGTACAAGCCTGTGGGGGCAGTGCTATGATCTGGGGTTGCTGCAGTTGGTCAGGTCTAGGTTCAGCAACATTGTGTGCCCAAAGAATGAGGTCAGCTGACTACCTGAATATACTGAATGACCAGGTTATTCCATCAATGGATTTTGTCTTCCCAAATGGAACGGGCATATTCCAAGATGACAATGCCAGGATTCATGGGGCTCACATTGTGAAAGAGTGGTTCAGGGAGCATGAGACATCTTTTTCACACATGGATTGGCCACCACAGAGTCCAGACCTTAACCCCATTGAGAATCTTTGGGATGTGCTGGAGAAGGCTTGGTGCAGTGGTCAGACTCTCCCATCATCAATACAAGATCTTGGTGAAAGATTAATGCAACACTGGATGGAAATAAATCTTGTGACACTGCAGAAGCTTATTGAAACAATGCCACAGCGAATGTGGGCTGTAATCAAAGCTAAAGGCGGGCCAACAAAATATTAGAGAGTGTGACCATTTTTTGGTGGCGACTTTTTTTTTGGCCAGGCAGTGTATTTCTTCATAAATGTTTTCATCTTGCATTGTTTTGTATCTGTTTTAATTAGAATTTTGGAATATTGATTTCTCACACCGAAAAATTCAGAAACATATGGAAGCGCAGCATGGAGCCTTGAGGCACACCACAAATTTAGCTGGAAGGTTCTAACAGTGTTCTTCAAAAAGTATTCTTCTCAGACTAATATTGAACATGCTTCAGTTATGACATAAACAGGTTTTCAGTGTTTTCCTGATTGGACAGTAAACAACAACATCCACCAATGTGCCAGGCCGGCAGCTCCTGGGACCTGGACACAGATGCACATGTCCCAGGGTGGACATGATGCCTGGTTATGCTGCAGACTGTTAGGGTCTTGTAGAGAAGTTTTGGGTCCGGTAAAGTTCTGGTTCCAGGAGACCTCACTCTTCTGACTAAACACCTGACTGGAAGTTCCTGATTTGCTGTATTTACAGAGTTTCTGTTCATTTAGCAAAATGAGGAAACGACACTGAAGTTAATTTCAATGCCACAATCAACTACTTTGAAATCATGGGATGTCTGTAAAAATCAAAACCCTGCAGGAAGAGCTTAGATGAGTCAGCCTGCCTGTTCCTCGAATGGGCAGTCAGAAGCATAGTTCATATTGTTCTGGGAACGTTTATCCAGAACAAAATGAACAATATGAACAAAATGAACCATGCCTCTGAGAACAGGTGTCAGGAGCAGACAGACTGAGACACACATAGGAAAGTCAGAGGAAAGTGATTGAATCTGCAGCGGTTGGGAAAGGACTGCCTGAAAAATGGGCTTGGTGGCAATCAGCCTCCTGATAAGCGTGCTGCCAGTGGCTAATGAAGGCAGACACATGTCCCAGCCACTCTACAAGCTGCTGCTGATCAGCTATCTGAGCATGACATCATCAAGATGAAAGCATGGCCTTGGCCTCACTAAGTAGGTTGGTACTGTTCTGTCGGCCCAGTGGACTCATCGACTGCTTTATGTTTTCTCTCCAGCTCCTATAAGGAGGACAGCTCTCCGGACTCCAACCTGACACTGGAATCTGACTCCAGTGGCGTCTTTCTCTCCTTATCCAATCAGAGCCAGGAGGATGGCGGCTCTGACAGCGACCAGCCAATCAGCGACTCTGAACTGGGCAGCAGCAACACTTCGCTAGAGAAAGACATGGATGATGGAGGCTTGAAAGAGTGGGGAAGGGAGGAGAGCTCCGAGCTCCAGTGGTGCTACCCTTCATTGCTCGACACGCCGTCCTACGAAGACGTGGACGGACACGGCGGCGGTGACGACTCGGGGTGTGGAGACGCCGGCGTGGACCAGGATGACCCTCCAGCAGAGCAACCTGACATAAAGGCCTTGTTCACTGCCCCCCAGAGGCAGGAAGCGCCGCCCAGGAAGAAAGTGACCGTGATGGGCATGGACCCACCCCTTCCCCTTTCTCCTTCCAAGCAACAAATCAAACACCTTCTAGATCCGTACCAGAAGCCACTGAGAAGCTCAGGCCTGGACTGTGGGGACGTGGATCCCTTCGTCCAATCAGACAGCTTTGTCTACCTCGCCGTGTCTGCAAGACCTCTGCCCAAAGGTGAAACTGCCAGACTTAAAGAGATTTCTACCCATGATGCAAAGCAGCACACCATCCAGAAACAAGCAGGAAACACCGAAGCTGAGCGACCCACCATGGACCCCAAGATGGCCGCCATCGCTCCTCAGAAACCAGAGGAGGGAGACTTCCTCTGCACCGACAGCTTCGTCTACCTGGCTGCTCCGGCATGCCTCCTGCTGGGCCCCACCGGAACTGCACCGTACGGTGGCAAGTAGGTAGAGGCATCCAACCACATCCATCTAAACATCCATCAAACCACATCCATCTGAATCCATCCATCTATCATCCATCCATCATCCATCAATCATCTATCCATCCATCCATCCATCCATCCATCCATCCATCCATCCTCCATCCAGCCACCCATCCATCCATCCATCCTCCATCCAGCCACCCATCCATCCATCCTGCCACCCATCCATCCATCCATCCATCCATCCATCCATCCATCCATCCATCCATCATCCATCAATCATCCACCAATCATCCATCCATCCATCAATCATCCGTCAACCATCCATCAATCATCCACCCCTCCCTCCCTCCCTCCCTGGGAAAAGTTTCTCTGATTCTTTTCTCTGAATCCTTCCAGGGACTCGGATTCTGAGAGTTCTGGTTCTGGTCCAGTTGATGTCTCGGTTCTGGGATGCGGCTCAGTGGCAGGGGACAGCGACTGGGACTCGGACCTGTCTGACTCCGATCCCAGTCGCTCCTCCAGGTCCGCCGGCCGGTCCCGGAGAGCCCCCGCCGGGTCAGACTGGGACATGTACGGAGAAGCGGCCGAGCCCGAGGTTCTGGGAGAGCTGTTCACAGAGCTGGACAGACGCGGCTGTGGGAGGTCCGGGAAACTCCCCGGCGGCGCGGAAGAGACAGAAACTGGGCCCGAGTCTCCAGCAGCGAAGACAGAAACGTCTTCAGAGCAGCAGTCCACCAAGAAGGTGACCTGGCAGTTCAAACCAGCCCAGAGGTCCGTCTGCACCGGAAGCAGGAAGGAGAAGGACCTGCCACGACTCCCAGAAACCGGAGGAGGGGACGGACACCGACTCTCCCCTTCCTCCTCATCGTCTTCGTCTCCATCCTCATCGTCGTCAGGGTGATTCCTGGCAGGTAGAAAGTAGCGGCTGATCTTGTTGCTGTTGCTGCGGCTGCCTTCTCCAGCCTTGTACAAGCTGCATTAGAGTTGTTGCTTTTTCTTAGACTAGCCCACAGATTCTCGTGTATAGATAGTGGACTCGGTTCTGGCCCGGTTCTGGGACAATAGGGTGAGAACATTTATCTTTATTTCTTTTCTTAAAGGTTGTTTGGGCTCACTTCTGGTAAATGAATGGAAACCCAAACAACTTCCAGGGCGAAACCGATCCTCATTACTCTGCTTCTCATGTTGACTGTGTCTTTTATAATCATATTCCACTTTACAGTATTTAATAGTGTTTCAATAATATATTTTGATCTTTGAGATATAGATAAATATACGTATATATATATAGCTGTAATGATTGTGCGCAGAGGATGTTTCTTCTTCTAGACCCAGATAATGAATGTTGTCATGGAGCAAACCGCTTTCTGCTGTTTATCTGCGGCCATATTTAGCAGAATGCAGCCGGGTTCTGATAGAAACGGTTCTGGATGTGGCTCAGTCCGGTCCGTTTCCATGTTTTCACAGCTTTTGTTACATAACCCTTCTGCAAGTTAGGCGTTATATCAATAATAATACAAAGTTAAACTCAGTTGCTTCCGTCATGGTTCACATTAGTCCAGACCCGGTTCCGAATGCATCCAGCTTTTCTCTGATCCACAGAGGCTCACATATATACATACACCCAGCCGAACCTTTCATATGCAGTGCTGGAGGTTCAAAGTTCATGAGTGAGAGCGGCTGGTCGCTATGCTAACCCTAGCCTGCAGCAAACAAGATCGGTTCTTAAACATGGTCAGAACTGAGCAGAACCAGAGAAAGTCCGTTCATTTCTAGATTCTAGCATCACCAGTTCAACGGGCCGACATGTCCGGATGTGTTGCCTCATCCGGACCCTTCGATCGAAGGTCCAACCGGGAGTCGCTACCGTGCTGAACTGGACCAGCAGAGTGGACTGGACGCATCGGGCCAGCCAGATGTTGGCTCTCCAGCAGGACAATGGGTCCAAACTGGTTCTATGGGAGAAATCAGGAAGCCTCTGGGATGACCTGGAGGTGGTTCTGCTTCCTTCCGCTGACACTTTGGGTCAGACGGCTGAGGTCAAAGCTTTGGGACCCGTATTCCAAAGAAGAAACTGATGAACCACAGAAACTGCTGGGCCACTGGTTGCCATGGTGATACCTGTCAGCCAGTTCTAAACAGCGAGAATCAGAACCTTCTATGGTCCAAACATGAACAAACAGGTTCAGTTTCTACAGAACCAATTAGTGGGCGTGTCTTTGCTCTCCAGGCTCTGATTGGACAGAAATCAGGAAGTCCTCCAGCACTGAAAATGAAACAGAAACATCACTTATGAAGGGTCTGGTGGTGTCGCCTGGTGAGTTGCTGCTCAGGGTGAGATTGGCATCGTTTCTGTTTCGACAGAAAATGGAAACAAAAGTCTCAATTTTTTCTGACTGAATGTAAAAAGCTTGAATAGAAAAAGAGACTAATGGCGTTTTATTTGGAGTGGCGAAATCGGGTATCAGTGTTTAGCAGAGTCTCTGGTGATTCATCCAGGTAGGAGTCCAGAGACTTAATAAACCGGCACGCTGTGGAGGGTTTAAAAGCTGCTTAATGACGTAAGGGCTGCTCCAGTTCTGACCAGCATTTTTCCTCCAGTACTCCATTCTCCCCAACAACCATCATGAGTGAGCCATGCAGTGATTGTGCAAGTCCCACTTTCTCCACATTATGAGCGCATGTTTGGTTCATTAGCTGCAGCCTGTCGCTCTGCTGACGCGCCTCCAGTCAGTTGCCGGTTAGTTTCCTCTCAACAACAAGAGAAGCTGAAACAGTCTGACAGCAGTGGCTGTCAGTGATTCTCTTCTTCATTTAGCTCACACACAGAGAAACAGCAAACTGCAGACGCAGCTAATAATCATGTTGGTCATCAGCAACTGGAGAAAGCAGTTGCTGATCACCCCTAACCTTCATCCTATTGAACATGATCTGCAGACTTCAGCAGGTGTTTTGTGCTGACAGATGACTCACACGATGACAAAACTTTATGCTAACAAACAACACCTGACCTTAGCCATTGAGTCGCTGCTCCATCCATCGGGCCGAGGTGTGGCTCAGCTGGTGCTGTGTCCTCTTCCTTCAGCTTTAGCTTCATTCCTTCTCCTTAAATCCAGGGTTCCAGACATCTGTCCTCCCTTCCTGTTTACTTCCACAGCGCTCCTCACCTTCACTGCAGAGCAGATCTTTGCAGTGAAGGAGGTTAAATATTAGCTGCAAATTCATTCAAAGACCCCAAGAAAACTATGCGATTACTGAGCGATAACCAGACAGTGCTGAGTTAGCTTCCATACATGGTGTTCCAATTAATCATCTGCTTTCATTTATTTATATGTTTTACTTCCTGGCTCTGAAATATGATGATGTTAGTTCTATAAAGATGTGCCTGTTTGCATTTAATCGACTCTACGGGATGTTTTGGAGCTGCCAGTAAAGTACAGATGCACCATGCAGCCTGTGGGATGTACGGAAAGCCATGTGGCTCAAAATTCATCCACTTGTCAACAGCTGGTGGAGTCTGCTAAAGGCGGATAAACATCCTTTAGTTGTATGGAAGTGGAACTGCTGGGAGTAAGCTCAACAAAAACTGGAATTTCCAGAAAACTCCGGTTCTTGTTGTGGGTCGGAAAACGCTGCTTCAGGATGCTAATTAAAGCTCTCTGACAATGATTTTAGCGTCTTAATGTCCAAAAAGAAAGAAAAAAAAGCATCCTTCATTAATTGCTGGGCTTCATGCGGCACGGCACATATACTGTTATACCACAGAAGAAGAGTTTCACGTTTAAAGCAGCTGACATGCTGCTTTAAACTGAAATGAAAATTTTTTTTGTTTTTAAGGTCCTCCCCCTCTTTCCTCTCCTCGACCCGGTTGGATCGGATGCTGCTGTTCCCGCGGGTCGTGTAGTAGAAGGTGTGTGCTCGCCCAGTGAAGAGTTGTCAGCTTTGATGATGCTTGAGGGGAGAGGTGGGGTTGTGCTGAGATGCCAGTACACAGCCATCAAACACAATCAATATTTCTCATTTGATCAGTAAAATTAGTCCAAATATGTCTGATGTTTACCCAGAAGTTCTGTTGTTATACCAAAGCGTAATCCTGGATGTCACTGATCAATAATCAGTTGAAACTAATCCCAACTATAAACTTGAAAGTCTTGGATTTCCTAAAAGCCGAATCCAAACTGTTATTTATGAATCAGGACTAAATGTCTTAAAAGTTCCTTTATAAAACCCTTCATGAGATCCTCTACAAGGTACAGACATTTGGGAATCAGCGGTCTGATAGCTTGCTTTTAATTTCTTCATGTAGTCTGTCTGAACCTTAGAGCGCTCCAGTCAGATGAGCGGATGAATCACTAAACTGTGGTAAGACATCTAGTTTCACTGTGACAGACTTTGGACAAACGGCCAATCACATTCTACTGAATGTTTTTGTACAATTTTGCTGATCACTGTTGAAGCTTTGTGGTGATGAACAGTCCAGACCCTGGACGCATTTTCAAGGGGAGACAAATAAGAATAATGTGAAAATCGTTTTTTTCTGTGTGCCATTTTTCCACAATTAGTTGGAACGCATTAATGTTCAAATAAAGAATGAACTTTCTTCTGCCTGATTGTCTCTTTCACTTCATCATATTTTAAGAGAAACAAAGCAACTAAATGTTGGGTTTAGCTGTATTTGCAACTTACACTTGCAGCATTGGTTGCTCTAAAAGTAAGCCTAACTAAGCATTAGCACAGTTAGCATGCAATTCTTTTCTTGTTTTAATTTGTGATCAATTCTAAGAAATTAGGTTATGAAAATGTTGATAAAAATCTTCCAAGTCCTAAAGCTAATTGCTAACTTCACCACTAGTAGTGTTAGCAGCTGTGATTAGCTGCGGTGGTTAGCTTTAGCAGAAATGTGGCTCACAATGTGTGTACTTAGTGCCAACAGCAACACATTTCAATATAGTTTTGCTAAAGGTTGCTTGAAATGCTTTAAAATTTTCCACGACAGAAAGTCAAAGAATTTTAGAATTAGTAATGTTGCTAAATTGTGTGTTTTTTGTTTTGTTTTTTTTAGCTGGTGAACATCTACCTAGCATGTTTACTCTTAATACTGGAGAGAAGACAAAAAGGAAAAACCGGTGAAACCATGGCAACACAGCCAGAAATGCCGAGGACTAATAAAACCTGCTCTGAAAGGAAGATCTTTGAAAGAGTATTTGGACTCCTGGAGACACTAGTCCCATGTTCGCTAACTAGAGCCCGAATCATCAGCTGTTAGGGAGCTGAAGCGTTTCACACATTGAGAATTTTCTGTCACCATCAGTTTTACTGTAGCCTGGTAAGAAATATGTCAGAAACTCACCAACACCAAAATAATGACTGTTTTTACGACACAGAGGAAAACTGGTGACTCCATGAAGGTCTGGCATCACGTTTCATTTCATGCTGGAAGCTCTGGACCAGAACCGCACCGACTCTCTGCTGCCCCCTGCTGCCCCCGGAGTGTTAGACGGTCTGTGGGGATGTAGGTCTGTCCGTCTATTTCTGGCTGATTAATTGGGGCGCTGTGAATGAGGCCAGAGCGAGAGACAAGCTGCCATGATGAATACTTTATCTGTGAGCCAGTTCCTGCGGCGCCGCGGGGGTTCTGCTGGTTTACTGGGCCGGATCACCCAGTTATCACCAGTCCAGACTGGTCCTGGACTGGCTTCATGTCCTACTAAAACACAACATGTTGCGTTAGTGTGCATCATGTTAATCATGATTCCAGGTGGTACCAGTTGATCATCGGGTCATCACTGGTCTGGAGTCCATTACCACCAGAACCGGGCCCAGCGGTCCCTGTGTGCGCCAGCAGAACCGGCAGTGAATCTACTAAAGGCCCGGGCTGCAGCTCAGAGCGGAACCGTGTGGGCTGAGAAGTTGGACCTTCTGTCAAACCGAGCCGGTTCCCCCTGCAGAACCTGGCAGGAACCTGGGTGGGATGTTACATAACTATCTTTATGTTCTGCTCCGGCCTGTCTCAGGCCTGATGGAACCAAAGCTCTGCTTTTGGTCCGGGTTTGGGCCTCAGGGGGTTCTGGTTCTGAAAGACTGAAGATGTTCTTAATACGAGGGTCTCAGAACTCTGACCCGGTCCAGCTCTGGACCAGTACCGAACTAGAACCAGCTCCCCAATATTGGAATATGGTTCTGGTTCTGGACCATGTCTGGTACTGGTTCTGCTGCCGCTCAGGCTGTTAGCTGAGGGCTGCATGTTGCTGAGAAGGTTGTGAGTTCCAATCCCGGCCAGATTCAGTCCATGTTAGCATGCACATGATGCTAATGCTGATCATAAGGTTAATTAATGATAACAAAGCTAATAATAATATGGGTAATAATACTAATAAATAAGGCTAATAACAAGGAAAATAAGTCTGTTAAAGAAAGCTAATGAATAGGACTAATAATACGGTAATAATAATAATAATAATTGTTGTTATTATTATTATTATTATTACAAATATAGCATTCCAGAACCTTCCAGACCTCTCAGGTCCTCTGGTTCTGGTTCTGGTTCTGCTCTGTGGTTTTTATGTTGTGCCCCAGACCGTCTCATCAGGCCACTGCAGGGAAACCCGGGAGAAGTGGAGGACTGCGCCCCCTGCTGGTTGAAATCAGATTCATGTTGCGCTTCATGATGTTGAGATTTTTGGATGAATGCTCTCAGTCGCTGACCTGATGAAGGTCACGGATGGTGGCATTATTCCTCCCACCATTCACCTTCCTCAGGATGAACCGAAGCACTCATGGTGCGGCTTGGCTTCTCGTTGCCATGGTGATTCCTAGAGGGAAAAGCAACTTGTCTGCCTAGATAAAGACGCGGCATGTTGCTGTGAGGACGCTCCTCTCCATCTAGGACAGCCGGAAGATCTGGGAAGACATTCCTGATCCTGACGCTCCATCTGAGCTGTTCTGGTACTGAGGAACATCTCAGAGGGTTCTAGCGGTTCTAGCTTCTAAGTTCTGATCATCTTGATTCTTGCAAAATTCTCTGAAGCTTTCCAATGGTCTGAAACTGAACATGAGAGCTACATACTAAAAAATCTCACATGAAAGCTTGGTGCCATGGCCTCACTCTGGGTTCGATAGCTTGGAGTACGTGTTGGCTAGAGTACGGAAGGATTGGCTGGAACAGATCTGATCAGAGCATTTGACCAAGGAGGCAGCAATGTCCCCTGGGAAACATAATGTTGGCGTATGGGAGGCAAACTACAGGCAGGATCCTGACTGTCTACAGAGATGGATGCCCAACATCTATCTGCCTCATGGCTCAAAGCTATAACAAGTGTAAATGAAACTCTATTGACTTAGTTTATATGCAAATACACATTAGTTATAGTAGAAATATTAAAGTGACAGAAAACCTGATGCAGTTTCTTCCTCAGTGAGACTCTGTCACTGGGAGGAGGTTACTATCTATATCTATATATTACTATCTACAGTATATCTATATATTACTATCTATATCTATATATTACTATCTATATCTATATCGATAGATAGATAGATAGATAGATAGATAGATAGATAGATAGATAGATAGATAGATAGATTTTTTTTTTCAAGATGGCGCCGGCACAGCTGGCTGCCTGCAGACGCAGCTCCCACCGTGTGTTAATCTGTGTATATTTTCTGTAACCCATTAAGGATCCGTGCTTAAAGAACCCATAGATCACCAGTTAAGCTTTCCACAATGGCTGGATGTGGTTCTGTTGCTGTTCTCCGCGTTCTTCTGCTACTTTTTCTACTCTTTGTTACAGAGAACCTCGCCGAACGGAGTAGCGGCATTGTTTACTCGCGTGAACGGCTGATTGCGCTGTGTGGGCCTCTGCTGCTGCCCGGAGACGGGCCTGTGGTCCGGAGGAGACGACGGGGCTGCAGGTCTGGAGTTAAACGGAGGTAGTAGAGGAGACGGCACAAACCAGCGGTACCGGCGATTATTGTGGGGAACGTGAGGTCTTTGGGAAATAGGACAGACGAACTCACGGCGCTGGTCAGGACCCAGAAGGAGTACTGGGAGTGCAGTATCTCTGCTTCATGGAAACCTGGCTGCACTCGCTTATTCTGGACTACAGCGTGGAGGTCCCTGGATTTTCCTTGGTGCGCGGGGACAGGGACTTTTCCAAGAGTCGGAAGAAGAGGGGCGGCGGGATTGCACTTTATGTGAGTGAGAGGTGGTGTAATCCCGGCCATGTTAACGTGAAGGAACAGATTTGTAGCCCGGACATTGAACTTCTGGCTGTGGGAATGTGGCCGTATTATTTACCGAGGGAGTTTACATTCCCCCATCGGCTGATGCAGCGGTGGCCTGTGACGTCATCAGCTCTGCCACAGACAAACTCCAGACTCAACACCCGGACGTTGTTATTGTGTCTTGTGTCTTGTCTTGTCTCTATGCTGTAACTGCGAAGTAATTTCCCTGCTGGGATGAATAAAGTACTTCTATTCTATTCTATTCTATGGATAGATAGATAGCTCTATCACACTCCATACCACTAGGTGGCGGTAATGATACTTTACGGTTTTTGCCAACTGCCAATAGAAATCAGGAAGGAATTCTGAACTCAAAACGGTTAAAAGCAATTTATACGGGGTTAATTCAGTCTTGGATTATGGATGTATAGTTTATAACTCAGCAGCAGATACAAACCTCCATAAGTTTAATACTATCCAACATCAGGCTTTAAGAATATTTACTGGTGCTTTTAAAACATCTTCAACAGCAGCATTACAGGTTGAAATGGGAGGAATGCCTCTTAAAGTTAGAAGGGATCAAATATCTTTAAACTACTGGTCAAATTTACAGGGACAAAGAAATGACCATCCAACATTAGAGGAGCTTAAACCTGGATGGGAAAAGGAAAAGAAACAGTTAAAGAGCTTTGGATGGATAATAAACTCTAAAGTTAATGAAATTTATTGAAATCAGTTAGATATATGTATGTCAGACAGTTCCATTACCTGCAGTATCACCTTGGATACTTCCTGATGCTGAAGTTGATTTTTCATTATTAGAAAAGAAGAACAAAGATAAACATCACATTATGAATAAATATATAGTACAAGGATACTTAAATAAATATTATAACTATATACAAATTGTGATGGACCGAGCAGTTAAGGAACAGCCAGGCACTGGTTTAAAGTCAAAATAGTTGTTTTTTATTTAACCCAAAACAAAACTTGGGTAAATAATAGAAAAAATGACAAAATTTGGGCCCATAAAAGAGGTCAAAGTAACAGACATCAACTCAGACTAACTCAAAGAACAGACCTCCCAAACAGAGACAAAAGGGAACTTAAATACTGGCTGATCAGGCCACATACAAAACACAAAGGGGAAAATACACAGCAACCTAACTGAAACTAACATAGCAAATCCCATTCCCCCCCTCTGGATGATGAGTAATGGTGTGAACCAATTTGCAGTCTCAGCTGGCTTGCTCCACCCCTTCTCCACCTCTCTGCTCTCCTAAGGATTGGGCAGCCAGCACTTAAACTCAGAAACAAAACAAAGATTAAATCAAGCTAAACACAACAATATAAACTAAAATGTGCGCACTTATTCTAGAATACAATGTGATGTGTTGCTTTCTAAACAAAACCAGTTATTCTGTAAATTAAATCCTAAACTTAAAGAAATCCAAATATAAGTGAAATGAACTTATTGCGTGTGGTGAGAGTGAATATTACCACATTTGTGTGGCTGTAACTGCAGCCATCACACAAATATACACCAATGCATCAAAAATACACTAGGGTAGGGTTAGCATTTATTGTGCCACAGTTTCAAATATAGGCAGGGAAAGGGTTAGTGATGGAGTATCGGTGTATACAGGAGAAATGTTAGCTTTGTTTTTAGCAGTTCAATGGGTGGAAGAGGTCAGACCATTAAAATCTATCATTTACTCATATTCTAGTTCTTCATTAGTCAGTTTGCAAAATAATCAGTCAGAAAGTAGACCAGATATATTAATTGAAATACAACAAACGCTTCACAGAATCAACATGATGAGGCTAAAAGTAAATTTTGTTTGGGTTCCAGCACATCATGGGATTATGGGGAATGAAATGGCAGACAGGATGGCTAAAGAGAGTACCAATCGGGTAAGGATAGATATTAATGTTAGTTTTAGTATAACAGAAATAAAGGGTATAATTAAACAGAAAACAAAAGAGAGGAGGCAAAAGTTATGGATAGAAGAAAAGAAAGGAAGGTGGTTTTATAAAATCCAAAAGAGAATTGGACAAATGAGAAAAACAGAAAGAAATAGGAGAGAAGAGACAATTATATCACGACTTAGGATTGGACACACTGGTCTAAACAGATCACTATTTTTGATAGGGAAACATCAGACAGGGAAATGTGACTGTGGGGAAGATGAGACATTGGAGCATGTTATGTTAAGTTGGAGGAATTATCTGTTTCAGAGAAACAAGTTAATAAGAAACCTTAGTAATATGAAAATGAAATTTGATATTGTTGATTTATTGCAAAAGGACTCGGGAAGCAGAAGATATCAGGCTATATTTGATTTTTTGAAACAGAGTAAGTTATATAATAGGATATAGTGGGTTTTTTTGTGTTTGTTTTGTCATGTGGACCACACTCCTTACCAGTTGGTGGCGGTAATGCTCACCCAACGTTTTTTTGCCAACCGCCAATAAATTTAAAGAAGAAGAAGAAGAAGAACTCAAAACGGTCCATGGTGGACGAAGGAATGTGATGGTGCAATTAAATATCGAAATAAAGCTTTTAGATTGTTAAAGAGAAATCAGAATTTTCAGAATTTTATTGAATATAAAAGGTCACAAGCTCTGGTTAAAAGAACGGTGAAAAATGCAAAAAAGGTTTATTGGAGTAATTTTTGTGATTCTGTAGGTAGGGAAACAAAGATTTCAAAAGTCTGGGGAATGATAAAGAGAATGAATGGAATTAGAAGGGAATATGGATATCCAGTTCTGAAAGATGGAAATGATATTGCTGTGACTGAGGAGGAGAAAGCAAATATGTTAGTTAAAAAATTTGTTAAAGTTCATAGTTGTAATAATTTAAGCGCAGAAGAAAACCGCAGAAGAAATTGTACAATTAATGAAAATGTAAATTTATTAGAAGAAAATGTAAGAAATAATGATTTATTGAATAGTCCCTTTTCTTTATTTGAATTAAACAATGCCTTAGGAAAATCAAAAAATTCATCTCCAGGAAAAGATAATATTTCTTATATTATGGTTAATAAGCTTAGCAATTCATCTAAGAAGGTTTTATTGGAATTCTATAATAAGATATGGGAAGTGGGTATTTTACCTCTGGCATGGAAAGAAGCAATCATAGTTCCAATCTTAAAACCAGGTAAAGATCAGTCCAATCCAGCAAGTTACAGACCCATTGCTTTAACTTCTCATATTTGTAAAATAATGGAGAGAATGGTAAATGAAAGATTGAGCTACTTTGTTGAAAAGAGGGGATATTTATCAAAATGTCAAAGTGGATTTAGAAAAGGGAGAAGCACTATGGATCCTTTATTATGTTTAGAACATGAAATCAGAAAAGGGCAAGTTAACAAGGAGAGTGTAGTGGCTGTTTTCTTTGATATAGAGAAAGCTTATGATATGATGTGGAAAGATGGATTTTTAATTAAATTGAAAAAAATGGGAATTAATGGATCAATGTTTTATTGGATAAAAGATTTTTTACAAGATAGATCAATACAAGTAAGAATAGGACAACAATTGTCAGAAAAGGTTTTTGTTGAGAATGGTACACCTCAGGGAAGTATAGTGAGTCCTTTGTTTTTTTCTATTATGATTAATGATATGTTTGACAATTTGGAAAGTGGAATGGGGTTTTCTTTATTTGCTGATGATGGAGCAATATGGAAGAGGGGGAAAAATTTAAAGTTTATTGTTAAAAAGATACAAGAAGCAATTAGTATTATAGAAGACTGGTCATTTAAATGAGGATTTAAAATTTCTATAGACAAAACAAAGACTTTATTTTTTACAAGGAAGAAAGCATCTGAAAATTTAAAACTGCAACTATATAATCATGAATTAGAAAGCGTAAGGGAATTTAAGTTTTTGGGTTTATGGTTGGATGAAAAACTTACTTGGAAAAATCATATTCAAAAAGTAGTGAATAAATGTAAGAGAGTTTTAAATGTAATGAGGTGTTTGGTGGGAAGTGAATGGGGTGCTGAGAGGAAGGCATTGAAATCAATATATACTGGGTTAATAAGGTCTGTATTTGATTATGGAAGTATTGTATTTGGGTCAGCATCAGAAACACTATTAAAAAAATGAGATAGTATTCAGTATCAAGCCTTGAGGTTATGTACAGGAGCAGTTAGAACAACTCCAACGTCAGCTTTGCTAATAGAAATGGGAGAGATGCCACTTAATCTCAGAAGATTACAGTTAAAGTCCAATTATTGGTGTAATTTAAAGGGCCATGATGGAAATCATCCATGTCAAGACATTTTAAAATCTAGTTGGGAAAAAGAAAAGAAGAAATTAAATTCTTTTGGATGGGAGATAGAAAATGTTATAAAAGATTTTGGTTTATCTGATATAAACATTAGTCAAACAGTTCCTCTTTCACCAGTTTATCCGTCTCTATTTCATAATAATGTTGTTGATTTAACTTTGTTGGAGAAAAGGAAAGGAGAAAACATTTCAGATCCATATTTGGTTCAATCATATTTAGATAGTAAGTACTATGGATATGTCCAAGTTTTTACAGATGCGTCTAAAAACTCAAATAGCAGTAATGGGGTATCTTTCATTGTTCCAGAATTCAAAGTTAAAAAATGTAAAAGAATTACTGATGGAGTATCAGTTTATACTGGAGAGATGATGGGAATTATTTTAGCTTTAGGATAGATTGAGGAAGTCCGTCCATTAAGAAGCATAGTATGCTCTGATTCAAGTTCTTCTTTATATTCATTAAAAAATAATCATGCTAATAGTAGACCGGATCTTTTATT
This sequence comes from Xiphophorus couchianus, assembly GCF_001444195.1. Classification (NCBI taxonomy): domain Eukaryota; kingdom Metazoa; phylum Chordata; class Actinopteri; order Cyprinodontiformes; family Poeciliidae; genus Xiphophorus; species Xiphophorus couchianus. Next base: position 24,246,717 of record NC_040246.1, read on the forward strand.
AGAAATTCAGTTAATAACATATAGAATTCAAGCAATGGGGTTATTAGTTATATTTACATTGATACCATCACATATAGGAATAAGAGGGAATGAGTTGGCTGATAAATATGCAAAACAAGCTTCAACATATAGTGATATTGATATATTAGTTCCATTTAGTAGAGAAGAAATCAAATCTATTATTAAACAAAAGGTTAAGGAAAGATGGCAGAGACAGTGGGAGGAAGATAGAACTGGTAGATGGATGTACAGTATTCAAAGAAAAGTTGGTGCAATGAGGAGAACGGGACAAAATAGAAAAGAGGAAACAGTTCTATCTAGGTTGCATTTTGGATATACAAGGTTAAACAGTAATTTATTTAAAATAGGAAAACATCGAACTGGAAGTTGTGATTTTTGTGGTCAAGAAGAGACAGTAAAACATGTTTTGTTGTTCTGTACCAAATATTCTGTTGAGAGAAGGAAATTAGTTAGCCGGTTACAAGAAAATAAATTACAGTTAAATTTACAAGATATATTGGGAAAAATTTCTAATTCTAAAGATATAAGTTATTTAATTAATTACCTTAAGAAAACAAAATTGATAGAAAAGATTTAAGTGTTGTTATTTTATTATTATTATTATTTTTTATTTTTTTTATTTTATTGTTTTGTTTTGTTTTGTTTTGAGGGGGGTGTATATAGTTAGCGTCCCGATCCACACTCCATTCCAGTAGATGGCGGTAATGCACATCTAAAAGTTGTTTGCCAACTGCCATAAAAAAGGAAAAGAAGAAGAAGAAGAAGAAGAACTCAAAACGGTTCTGATGCTCCGCGGAGCCTGTAGTGTCTGTGGGTCCGGCCCCGTGTTTCCGTGGATTCCGAGGCCGAAATGGAGCGCAGCAAGGCGGCTGGAAGTGTGGAAGTGAGGCGGGTGATCGGAGCTCTCTGCCGGCTGCTGGCGGGGCTCGGTGTGGATCCTGTCCCCGCGCCGGACGCTTTCCGACGGGCCAAGTTTGGAGGAGGACCCGAGGTGGGCTCAACACGGTTTTGTTTGTGGTTCCGCTCGGTTCGGCTGGTACCTGCTAATAATACAGGAACATGTTTATTGCAGCGCCGTGAAGACAGTAAAAGATAGACATTGTAAATAACCTGATGCCCAGAAACTATGGAAGCCCTACAGGGCCAACATTTACGGAACGTAGTATGGCAAGCTATTAATGCAAAACAGGAAACAGTTTAGACAAACACTAAACCAAGGTCATGACTTTAAGTTAAAATTTCAGAAAGTTATTTCATTTCAAAATCTGACTTCCTTCATCTGCATCGTTTCTAGATCCTTGTCAGATTAAACAAGTTTCCGGCTCTAGAAGGATTCCTGAGCAAAGAATCGAGTTAATTTTTTTATCAAAGAGCTTATCACGACTTGAGTCATGTGACTCAGACTTGACTCACTAATTTACTAACTTTAGACATCATAAAATAAGACTTTGGACTTGACTTGGACTTGAAAAGACTTGATACACCAAACAGCAAGTGTTTCAAGGACAAAGCACCGGCTCACCGAGGGAACCGGACCAGGTGCTTGAGCCAGGGCCCTCTGCCCCTGTTTCTTCTCCTTGTTGCTACGACAACCACAGCTTACCTGCAACTTATCTGCAGACCCTGTGTATCCTGAGACGACAGCAAAGACAGTGGAGAAGTCCTCCAGAACAACAGAACCGGGTCAGGTCCAGACAGAACCGGCTCAGGTCCAGACAGACCACTTCCTAGGAGCATGCTCAGCTGCAGCTGGAGGCATTGGGCTGTACGGGAGCCCAGAGCTGCCATTAATGTGGTGTAGGCTGCAGTGGCCGTGATGGCTTCCTTGAAGTCAGTGGATGTCTTTCCTCCAGCCAGCTGAATCGTTTCATGAGAAGACGATTCATATCGGCTGAAAGAGCATTGGTATGTTTTCTGATTCTCTGTTGCGTCACATTTATTGCCATCATCCCTCCAACATGGCAAACTAGTTATGAGCTCAGGTCAGAGGTCAAGCAGCTTTTCATTTCACTGACAGGAAAGCAGGTTGTGAGAAGGAAGACATGGGGCAAAGGTCAACAGGTCGGGTTTGAACTTATTGGGGGGTAAAAATGATAAAATAATGTTTTATTCGGTTGTATAAATTAAATAATGTACCGTATTTTCCGCACTATAAGGCGCACCTAAAAGCCTTCAATTTTCTCAAAAGCCGACAGTGCGCCTTATAACCCACTGCGCCTTATATATGGCCCAATATTGAGCCACAACAGGTCTGGCAACTACGGTAAGCAGCTGCCGACTTTATTTTCCCCCGTAGAAGAAGAAGCGCGCGGTGCAGGCTGGGTTTTGTGTAAAGACCCCAAAATGGCTCCTATTAAGAGACACGCTTATGACGCAGAGTTTAAGCTCCAGGCGATCAGTGATGCAGTAGAAACACGGGAACAGAGCAGCAGCAGAGAATTTAACAGGAACCAATCAATGGTTATAGTGGAAGTGGATCTATATTGTGATTTGATTTACCGTAACAGCATCAGACTGTTTTCTACATGTTTATTGAATCGAGGAAAAGTTCCCCTCCACTATATGTTACACCTTGCTGTTGTTAAAAGATAAACTGTGTCACAAAAATACCACGTCACTGACTTTACCTCAGGAAAATAATAAAACAGCTTTTTATTCATTTTGGGAATGAAGGGAGTTTTCAGGACGCTGGTTTGTAATCTATGAATAAAGTTTGACTGACCTATCTGACTATTTTGTTGACATTCCCTTTAGCGCAGCTCCATCTAGTGGATGCATAACGTAACCGCAGCCTCTACTGTAGCGGCTATTCTATGAGCCTTATATATGAAAAAAGTTTTAAAATGGGCCATTCATTGAAGGTGAGCCTTATAGTGCGGAAAATACGGTAATGTTATTGATATAATACCGTAAAAGCAGGTGCTCTTGGTTATCAGCCTGATCAATGTTACATAATAATAAACCCATCATGGTGATTTTAGCTCATCGTGGTGGGAATAATGTTAGTGGCATAAATATTAATAATTATTATTAGAGCTGATTAAATCATTTCAGGATCGATGGCGGTTAGTTTACATGTTTCAATAAATGAAACACAAAGGAATAATTGTTGGGTGATTAATTCAGCTTTCATCTGGGAAATAATTGTCACATCAATGCAGATTAAATTGACAATATGCCTGGAAATCATTATTAGTAATAGTCAATGGTCACGACATTGATAATTCTAGAGCTGTGCCGATCGATCGGCCACAGATCATAATCGGCAGATTTCTGTGAAAAAGTGTGTGATCGGTGATCGCCGATCACCAAAACCGATCAGCCGTATCTCACTTCTCAGCCTGCAGCTGGTCTCCTCTTTCCTTCTCGCTGCCCAGGCGCGCAGCAACAAACCCCAAGCGATGTGGTGGCAAACTTTAACGCTCAGAGTGAACGGGAACGTTTGCGTGTTGCTATGGAGAAACCAGCACTAAGCGGAGTATGGCTACACCCAGGCTCAGTCAGGAGGAAAAAGACGTCTGGAGCGATCAGTCAGCAGGTAGAGCAGCACAGCTACCAACACGGTCACAAAGCTAAGCAAATAACCCCAACAATAACTCAAGTCTTGGAGCTGCGGAGTGAGACGCTGGTTCTGCTCCCGCTGTTGGACCGCCGCTACTGGTGGTGATATTTCACAGAACTGTCACAGCGAGCAGCTGCTGAGCTGCAGCAGGGAACTGAAACTGATTTTACATATTAGTAAAACTTTCGCTATATCCTAACATAAGACAGATAATCTCTGATAAATAATCGATCGATCTCTGCCTCCTCCAGGCATGCTGTAGAATTACTGAACTCGGTCAGAACCAACCAATCAGAACCAGTATTACTCAGCTAGCCATGCTATCAGGAAGTTTTGATTCACTAACTCAGGATTATTTATTTTGATGCTTTTGACTTTAACACATGTTTCCTTTTCTTCTTGACATTATTTGATCTCTGTGTTGTGAGATTTATTTGACTCATGAATAATTTATGGCTGAGAGTCTTAATGTTAAATATTATTTTACTGATTGCAGGTTTTTCAGTCCTTTTCACTGAATAGCTGCTGTTTTTAGTCTGCAAGTATTTTGCATGTTTTATGTCTAAATTAGTTGAATTTATTACTGGATCATTTTTCCATTTTGCCAGATCACATACACTGCTCAAAAAATAAAGGGAACACTTAAACAACACAATATAACTCCAAGTAAATCAAACTTCTGTGAAATCAAACTGTGCACTTAGGAAGCAACACTGATTGACAATCAATTTCACCTGCTGTTGTGCAAATGGAATAGACAACAGGTGGAAATTATTGGCAATTAGCAAGACACACTCAATAAAGGAGTGGTTCTGCAGTTGGGACCACAGACCACTTCTCAGTACTATGCTGTCTGGCTGATGTTTTGGTCAGTTTTGAATGTTGGTGGTGCTTTCACACTCGTGGTAGCATGAGACGGACTCCACAACCCACACAAGTGGCTCAGGTAGTGCAGCTCATCCAGGATGGCACATCAATGCGAGACCTGAGTGAAGTTGGCCCCCCCACCTTCTTCAAATTAGACGAAATGGGTGTCAATCAACTCGGCTACATTTGTGCTGGTTTGTGCAGCAAAGATTTTCATTTGTGCAGCTATCATTTTAAAGATATTAAGAGGGCTGGTTGACCTTTGATGACCTCTAAAAACATTTCTTTATATCTTTAAAATGATAGCGGCACAAACGAAAATTTTTGCTGCACAAACCAGCACAAACGTAGCCGAGTTGATTGACACCAATTTTGTCTAATTTGAAGAAGGTGGGGGGGCCAACTTCACTCAGGTCAATGCGAGCTGTGGCAAGAAGGTTTGCTGTGTCTGTCAGCGTAGTGTCCAGAGGCTGGAGGTGCTACCAGGAGACAGGCCAGTACACCAGGAGACGTGGAGGAGGCCGTAGGAGGGCAACAACCCAGCAGCAGGACCGCTACCTCTGCCTTTGTGCAAGAAGGAACAGGAGGAGCACTGCCAGAGCCCTGCAAAATGACCTCCAGCAGGCCACAAATGTGCATGTGTCTGCACAAACTGTTAGAAACCGACTCCATGAGGATGGTATGAGGGCCCGACGTCCACAGATGGGGGTTGTGCTCACAGCCCAACACCGTGCAGGACGCTTGGCATTTGCCAGAGAACACCAGGATTGGCAAATTCGCCACTGGCGCCTTGTGCTCTTCACAGATGAAAGCAGGTTCACACTGAGCACATGTGACAGACGTGACAGAGTCTGGAGACGCCGTGGAGAGCGGTCTGCTGCCTGCAACATCCTTCAGCATGACCGGTTTGGCAGTGGGTCAGTAGTGGTGTGGGGTGGCATTTCTTTGGAGGGCCGCACAGCCCTCCATGTGCTCACCAGAGGTAGCCTGACTGCCATTAGGTACCGAGATGAGATCCTCAGACCCCTTGTGAGACCATATGCTGGTGCGGTTGGCCCTGGGTTCCTCCTAATGCAGGACAATGCTAGACCTCATGTGGCTGGAGTGTGTCAGCAGTTCCTGCAAGATGAAGGCATTGAAGCTATGGACTGGCCAGCCCGTTCCCCAGACCTGAATCCGATTGAGCACATCTGGGACATCATGTCTCGCTCCATCCACCAACGTCACGTTGCACCACAGACTGTCCAGGAGTTGGCGGATGCTTTAGTCCAGGTCTGGGAGGAGATCCCTCAGGAGACCATCCGCCACCTCATCAGGAGCATGCCCAGGCGTTGTAGGGAGGTCACACAGACACGTGGAGGCCACACACAATACTGAGCCTCATTTTGACTTGTTTTAAGGACATTACATTAAAGTTGGATCAGCGTGTAGTGTTATTTCACTTTAATTTTGTGTGTGGCTCCAAATCCAGGCCTCCATTGGTTAATAAATTTGATTTCCATTGATGATTTTTGTGTGATTTTGTTGTCAGCACATTCAACTTTGTACAGAACAAAGTATTCAATGAGAATATTTCTTTCATTCAGATCTAGGATGTGGTATTTGAGTGTTCCCTTTATTTTTTTGAGCAGTGTAGTAGGATTTATATTTAAAATGAAAAATGTACAGCAATGATCGGCCCTCGTGTGACTGGAATCGGCTGCAAAATACCTGATTGGAGTGTCAGTAATCAATTACTGATAATTGATTAAGCTCAAGCATTAGTTGATCAGGTTATCGTTTCCCCCTCAGCCACTTTAAATTTGAAGGTGCAAACTCTGCTACCCCTTTTGTCTCGTCAATGCAGAACAAACAGGGACCCAGTTCTGACCCATTTCAGAACTGGGTCAGAACTGTTCTGACCCGGTTCTGACAATTCCGGGTCAGACCCGGTTCTGACCCGGGTCAGAACCGGGTGAGAACCAGGTCAGAACCGGGTCAGAAATGGTTCTGACCCAGTTCTGACCCGGTTCTGACCTCATTCTGACCTGGTTCTGACCTGGTTCTGACCCTGTTCTGAGCCTGAGGAACACCAGCAGCTCTTCATGTGCATCTGCTTCACATTTCCTTCATGCTTAATAAAAATGTTTAAAATAACAATCAGTTTCTAAACTCAAGATGAAGAAATTTCTGCTGAATTATTGGCAGTAATAATAACTATAATAATTAACAACAATAATAATAATACTGGGATATTACACTGACTGCTCTCTTCATATCATCGGGCTTTGACTGGTTCTGATAACTGGACCTGCTGCTTGTTTTCCTGCAGGATTCCTTCTGGCTGCTGCTCTCCAACATCCTTCAGAGGTCAGGGGTCATTTCCTCTGAGACCATCTGCCAGTCGACGGGAGGTCAGTCTGCTCTTCATCCTTATTGCAAGGTCAGAACTGGGTCAAAACCGAGTCGGAACTGGGTCGGGTCTCGGATGTAACTGGAAGTCCGTTTGGACCGGCCCTGACCCGATTCTGTTTCCCTCCAGGGAACAGGGAGCTGGTGGCGGTAGGCCTTTGGCAGAGCGGTTACCATGGCGACTTGACATCAGGAGGGTCCGGTGGCTCCGGTTCCAACCCGCTGCTGGCGCTGGGCTGGCTGCTGGCCCAGGGGGTTCTGGAGAAGCTGCTGGCGGGTCAGGTCGCCGAGCTGGACCGCACGCTGTTGGACACCGGCCCGGCAACGACCAGAACCAGAACTTTAAAACCCGCCGGGCCGGACAGCGTCTCGCTGAGGACGCTGCAGTGGCTGATGGGACGTCTGAGGCACCAGGGACGGACGCTGCTGTCCACCGCGGGAGGACGGACGCGAGCGCTGCACGACGTAAGGAGACACATGTCCTCTGGGGGGCACTGTCCCTCTGTGTGTAGTAGTTTGATGACATCATTTAAGCCCCGCCCACTCAGAGGACACAGTGAAGGTTATTGGGTGACTGCTTCAGGCTGTGCTGTGTCCATTAATCCATAGTATCCACATGATGTGTTCAAATGCCAATCATTCGCCAATCATTCGCCACTGGACAGGAAGTAACAATAACTTCTGTCGGATTTTGGCCAAAAGTTTAAGGCGTTGCAACCAACTCTTACAGAACTGGACTGACGGCCATTTTGATGTTTCGCCTAATGTGCCGCCTAGTGGACAGGTGTGTGAATGGCATGAGAACCGGTGGGGAGCCGTACCATCTCTGCTGCAGCGTACCTACAGAGCAGAACCTGACCAGAACCTGGAGGTTCTGCTCTGTAGGTCCGTGTTTCTGGACTAAAATCCTGGTTATGGATCTGATGTTCTGAAGAACTGCATGTAGGGCTTCATACGCTGGACCAGAACCGTCAGCAGGAACAGGACCGGGCGGGTCCGTGTGGGAGAAACCAGGCTCTCCTTCATGGAGAATGCTAAAGGGCTCGCACTAGCAAAGCGCATAATTCCCACTCTGGATAGTAGCCACAGCGGCCGTACACCGGCGCCCCCTGTTGGGCCGTCTGACCAACACCAGCAGGCGAGGCGGGTGGAGCAGGGAACTGCTGCCGCCATGATGGAGAGGCAGCTGAATATTAGTCAGAAAATCAATAAGTAGTTTTGAACAACAGGTGAGCTATAACTTCACTATTTCTTCCTCAGGTACTTTCCACCAGCCAGGTTTGCTCTCCGGCTCCCCCTGCTGGCCAAAGCTCTGCGGCGCTGACAGAGGTTTGTTTAAAGCATCTAAAGCAGGAGAGCTCAAGTCCAGGCCTCAAGAGCCACTGGATCCTTACTCCAGCAGACCGGGGTCAGCTCTGAACAGGCCTGGTAACAAGTCATTCATTTGATCCAGTGTGTTGGAGCAGGGAAGCATCTGAAAGCTGCAGGATGGGAATTCTCCAGGACTGGACTTGAGCTCCGCTGATCTAAAGTGCAATTTCAGCCTGGTGATAAATTAAAGGAAGGAAATAATGTTTCTGTGTCAGAACTGTGTGTTTGGACCTGCTTCTGGTTCTGCTGCTTGGGAACCATAGCAGTCTCCTCTGGTTCTGTCCCAGACTCTCCTTCATGGTTTGGGTCAAGATCCATGAGTAGAGGCTGAAACTGGACTGGTACCAGTTCTGTGGGGGTGAGATCCCTAATCACGCCACAATGGCATGATTAGGGTTCCTTCCCCAGGAGGCACCTGGTTTCCTCCCAGCGGTTCTGGCTGGAGTGGTTAGAACTGGGTTAGGAGCCAGAGCGCTGCTGCTGGCTTCCTGGGTGCCTCATCAGAACCGTTGGTACCTGAACTGATGTGGGTCGGATGTGTTGGTGTCTGTGGTGATTGTTGCACCTTCTGTCTTGTCGGCCGGTTCTGGTTCCGGGTAAGAAGCAGACAGAAAGTTGGACTCCTTACTCCTCCTTCTTCCTGTTGCAGGACAGCGTGTGCATCCAGCAGCTCTGTGACGTCCTGGAGGCGTACCTGAGTTGGAGACGGGTCGAGGACGTCTTCTGGACCTGGATGGTGGGTTGGTTCCACTCGGTACTGGAACCCGGGTTCTGCTGCTCAACTCATCAGGTCTGTGTCTCTGCAGGACAGCGTGGCAGACCGTCGTCACGCCGGTCCCCACGCCGCCACGTCCTTAAGGGGACTGGGGATGTGTCACCATGGCAACCAGGGGCCTGCCCAGTTGGAGCAGTTGCTGATGAGATTGCCCATCACGCAGGTACACAGCGTTAAAGTGTCAACACCCAGTTTTCAGCCCTTGCAGTTTCTGCTGTAGAAATCTGGTAATCAACTCGTTACAAACCAACACAACCAGAACCTTCCAGACAGCAGGAAGTAGACAGCCAGTGTTTAATTATCGGCTTTATCGTCTCTTCTGACCTTTTTCTCTTTCTGTTAATGACACTGAATGAAAAAAGGCTCAACTCCGGTGCTCTCCACTGACCTCTGACCTCATTTCCTTAGTGTGAAGCCCAGTGCACACTACACGATCTTACAGCTGTCAGCCGATTGTCGCCCATTTTCAAAACCTAACAGACCACACATTAGCCGACAGAGATCCTAGGTATAAAGGTTCGATCGGGTTCGGTCCTGCCATGTGGTGTCCAACAATGGGCACAAAATAATGGCTACAAGTTCAGTGAACTAATTTTAAAACCAGGCATTCATCAATGCTTTACTACAATCTACCTGCAGTGCATGTGGCTAGTGTCAGTGTAAAGTCCTGACCGAATGACAATCATTATAAACTATTTACGTCACGTTAACGAAGAACAGCTGAAAAGTTACCGGGTTTATCAACTGCAGTAGCAATTTCGCTCCAACTCCTCCTCTTGTCATTTCTATATTCTTTGCATGTTGAAGAAACATTAATGTTGTTTCCACATATCATCTCCAATGTCCGCTGGACTTCAGGATGTGTCAGCTGTTTGGGATTCCCCGACATAATTTCCCCTCAGAAAACACAGAGGAGAATCCTCGCTTTCTGATTGGCTACCTGTCACATTCAACAGGCTGCGTTAACATCCCAGTCGGGGAAAAACCCTGATTTAGATCGGAGCGGCAACGACGATCTACCGTAACACACCACACAATCTTAGAAAGACCAACGTTTTAAGATTGTTGTAAGGGGAAAAATAGGAGCAAAAATCATGTAGTGTGAACTATTGCATCAGGTAGTCGATGTGCTCATTTTCTCTATTTAAATCTAATTATTACTGAAGGGCAACATAATATACAGACTTCATAATCTGCACTCTTTTGGTTGAATGCAGTATTTATTTACACTTTGGCTTTATGTTGTTTAGTCTTTATTCAAGTACATTTTTTGTTAATGGAGACTGAGAATCCATTTTGTTTTTGGTTGTTTTATTTATTTTGTTTATCAGTTCCAGTGTTAAATATTATTTTGAAAATAAAGTGTATCTATCTTTGACAGGAAATCACATGCATTATTACGTCATTTCCATTAAATCAGTGTAAAAAGGTCTTCAAACAATATTATCGTTTATCGCAATAATTTTTGAGGCAATTAATCGCTCAGCAAAATTTGTTATCATGACAGGCTTGAGCAAGTGTGCAGGAAGCAGGCAGGAAGCAGCTGACCCTCAGAAGATCCAAGTCCGCAGCTCAACACTGATAGGACCCGGACAGACATGGACAATAGTCTAGTCTGTCCTGCCACTCTTTACTGCCTGTTGCTTTAAATGCTGCCATTAATGGGCTGAACTCTGCAGCCTGGGTCAAGGGTCAAGGTTGGGATCACCTTAAACCTCTAGAAAGGGTTTATGTTAATAAGTTTCTGGGTGTAATGATAGATGACAGAATCAGTTGGAAATCTCATATTAAACATTTACAGAATAAACTAAGTCCTGGCCAAAGCTAGATATGTTCTGAATAATAAACCACTTCATATTCTATTTAACTCTCTGATTTTGCCATATTTAACATATTGTTCAGAGGTTTGGGGAATTAATTACAAAAGTTTTTACATCCACTGAGTGTCTGACAGAAACTTTAGAATCATAAATAATCTTGGTTATTATGGGAACACAAAGCCGTTTTCTTAAAATGTAGAATTGTTAAAGTTGAAGATCTGGTGGAATTTAAAATTGCTCAAATTATGTTTAAGGCATCTAATAAACTGCTGCCTGATCTCAGACATAACATGTTTTTATGAGATAAAACTGAAACTCAAACTTAAAGATTCATAGTTTATGAACAAAAGAAGAGTTTTTGTATCTCAATTCATGGGGTAAAAATGTGGAACAAGTTAAATGAGGAGTTAAAGCAAAGTCAAAATTTAATACAATTTAAAAGGAAATATAAGGAGGTCATTTTCACAAGATGTAGAAATATGAGTGAAAGTTAGCTCTAATGTAAATTGAGGCTAACGCATATCAGTGTGTGGGTGTGTATACTTAGACATATGTAAACCCAGATAAAATGAATTAATCTGTTTTTATTTTTGATTGGATTTATTCATGAAAATCTGAAATATTGCTCTGAAAATATTGTATGAGTTTCTTCATCCATTTTGAGTATTTTAAGATTACTGTGGTACAAAAATTGTCTTCAGCTTTCCTTGTTTTCTCCTAATAATCAAAGTGTAGAAAATCAGCCAGAGCCCCCCCCTGGTGGCTGCAAGCGGAACTGACCAGGTGCTTAACGGGTCGCTCATGTTGCTGAGGTTAAAGGTCATCCTCAGTCATGTTAGAGACTCAGTTATCACGGTGTGAATACTTTATTCCTTTATTAACTGGAATCATGGAGAACAACTTTTCCTCCTCTCCAGGAAACCGAGAGTCTCCGAGGTCAGAGGTCAGAGGACAATCCGGCCTGCAGGTCTCCTGTCTTCTCTGTTCCCTCCATCCGTCAGGTGTGGCGTCCCCGGCTGCAGACGGGGGCCCGAGGGCCGCCTGCAGCCCCCCCGGCTTTAGAGCGCCTCCTGCAGGCGGAGCAGCTGCTGCTGCGGCACGAAGCGGCGCGGCGCCTGGCCAACAGGAAGCGGCTGCGGCTGCTGATGCGGCAGCTGCGGCGGCGGGTCTTCGTCCCGCTGTAGGGGAGGAGCTGTTGGTGTTGATGGAGAGTGGAGCGGCGTTTGGATCAGAACCGATTCCTCTGCTGGTCAGAAACCTCAACGTATCGATACGTCAACTGGTCTTCTGGTGCCGTGGCGATCACCATGAGAACTGAACTGCATCCATTTTGATGTGATTCTGATGTCAAACCCAGAAAACAGGACTTTACTCCAGAAATGTTCGGTTCTGGTTGGATTCTGGGAAACTACGACTGACTGCGGGTCACTGCTGGAGAAGCGGGATCCCAGCATGACTGTGGAAAGCTGAGTGGAGGGAAGAAGTTTGGTAGATGGAGGTTCTGAATGTTTTGAACAGAAATAAATATTTCAACTGGGGAGGAATGAATGTTAGAATATCTGAACATTTTATTTTCATGTCTGAAAAATGGAGGTTTTATTTCCTGATGGAGTCAGAACCAGAACCTGTGGACCGAATGTCTGAGCTCCAAACGGACCTGATCAACCTCTGGAAATATTTGGGATGGAAAATGGAAAATTAGCAAGAAGACTAAATGTGTCAATACTAGAGGCCGAACACCAGGGGTCAGACTAGAGTAACGAAATTCTCACAGCAGAAATCATGGAGAATAAGAGAACATGTTGCCAGAAATCTTTCTACATCCAGGAGGCTGTGGCCAGAACTTCAGACGGTCCAGCTCTGGATCCACATAGAACCGCAGTTCTGGTTCTGTAGCTTTGGATCTGTCCAGGTAAGAAGAACTTCTACGGCTGTAGAGCAGAAATAAAGCGTTAGTCGGTTATCACGAGCCGCAGACCAGCTTTCATCAGAACATTTGCAGTCTTTATTGACGTCATCTCCTCCTCCACACCAACAAGCACCGTCTACAACACTCAACAAACGGCCCCAGGTGTGGCCCCAGGTGAGGCCCCAGGTGACATCAGGAGTTCACCACCAGCAGCTTTTGCATGTAGGAGTTGAGCCACTTCTGTCTCTCCATGGAGGTGAGGAGTTTGCTCTTCTCCCTGAAGGCGGCGTCGTCCGCCACCACCATGTTCCTCTTCACCATCCGGGCCCCTTCTGACGCCCACTGCGCCGGCCAGACGCTGGAGACGACATGGACAATTAGGGACTCTAGACGTTTTGTCCTGTCCAGCAGGGTGAGCCAAGACAGATTTACTTTCAGAAGTGGAGCAGTAAGTGTAATTGTGAGGGACCAGACTCAAACGAGGAGAAAAAAGTGTTCAAAGTAGAAAAAGTTCAATTTAATTCTTCCAAAAATAGCAAGCAAAACATAAAGATTTAATGCAAAAATAAGTCAAAGAATAAATAACAATTTTGGGCCCAATTTAACTGATTTCAACTGACCTCCAAACAAAGAACAAAAGGCTTAAATAGGGTGGAGTAACTTAAATCTACCACATGGAGGCACGACAACAAAAGAACAAATAAATAGAAAATTAACTAAAGCATCTTATGAAACAAACAAAGAATGCAAAACTAACTTTTACTTAGCAGAAACAATAATAAGTGAATATTTAAGTGACAAAATGAACTAATTAAAAACAACTTGAGGCAAGTTTCCCCCTTCAAAACAAAAGGCTGGTCCAGGTTTCCTGCTCCAGCTGGTTTGAATCAGCAGAACCTCAAACAAAAAGCGATTATAAATAAACCATTTAACAGACATGAACTAAAATATTGGTCTAAATGAACTAACGAACTGAAACATAGAAACTGTAACTAATATAAAGAAAAATACTAACACGACAGTAAAGCTCCACCTGATGTCACCTGTAGAGGGACTATTTCTTTGTAAACATGGCGGATGAGCGCGCGGCCAGTTGCCATGGTTACCTGCCTTGTCTTGCTGTTTTAATATCAGCTATCATGTTGCTGTGGTAAAATAAGTTATGAGATGCCTGCAGGTTAGAAGACAAAATGCCCCAAAGTTCAGTGGCCGGATATTACGCACTATTTTAAAGTACTTCTGTTCCGGTGAGATGAGCCCCTCTGAAAACGAGACTAGCGTTTCCATGGTGATGAGGGAGCGGGTGGAAAACCAACAGCGTTTTTCCCTTCAGGTTTTAACGAAGAATCAGAAATGAAAAGTTCAACAGGCTGAAGCACTAAAATAAAACCTCCAATCAGACGCTGCGCTGCTGGTCTGTGCTGGCTAAGCAGAATAATGTTTTCTTTCTGTCTTTCTGCAGAAAGACGACCGGACCGGACCGGACCAGCCACTCGGCTTCTGCTGGGTTCTGCTAAAGGCTGCGGGTCGGTCGGTCGGTCTGTCCCAGATTCAAACCAGACTTCAGACCTTCACCTGGTTCTGCCAACTTCTGACAGATAAACAGGAAACGATGATTTCTGAAAACAAATCAGTCATTGATATTCTGGTTCTGGTCCAGAGTACACAACCAGCACGGGTCCATTTTCCGTCTGCTGGGTCGGTCCGGCAGACGATTCTGTTTGGACCCAACCCAGGCTGGTAGAAACTGGTAAGCGCTTCCTGAACACCAGGGGGCAGCACAGAAACAACCCAGACCTGCAAGAAGCTGGAAAAAAATTAATAAAACTGGATTTTTAATCCTTTAAACGTAAAACTTTGAAACTCGACAAACGGAGAAACAATAATGTTGGATGAACAGAAACCGGCTCGGTTCTACTCATTCATCTGCATCTGGGTTCAAGTGTTCTGTCTACATTAAGCGCTTCTCCTAATGATGATTAATGGTCTGATTCTCATGCTGGCGCCCCCTGCTGCTCCATCTACGGTATTTTATTGAATCGAACTAGAAAAAGTATCTCTGGGTCGATTTGCCTCATTTCATCTTCTGGAAGTTTGGCGGCAGGGAAGCGACCAGAAGCTGCTGATCGGGTTGGTATATAGAAAAACTTCATCTAGAAGTTTTAAACAGTTTGGCTTAGAATCTGGCTCCGCTACCTGGCCTCTGGACGCTCCGGTGCGAACAGCCAGGCGTCTCCCATCAGACCGGCCTTGCTGTCCGCCGGCGCCGACAGCATCTGGATGTTCCAGTCATGGAGGGAGATGGACGGGAACAGAAGATCCCAGTCGTCCCGCTTCGTTTCCTGCGGATCTTCAGGATTTCTGGAATCACAGAGGTGAAACCTTGGAGCGACGAAACGGGATAAACGAGTTTTAAAGAGATTCACCCTGAGGTTGAGCTCACCTGAGAGGAAGACGAGGCTGAGGGAAAGCTGAGGACTGAAGGACCAGGAGCCAGATGAGCAGGAAGGTCAGACGGGACCCGGGAAAAATCTCTGACATCCTGGAACACAAGAAAACCTCCTGAGACATCTGAGCCAATCTGGCCACAACATATTATTAGATTCATCCCAGTATTCCCAGTGGATCCAGTTGGTCCAGTTCTTTATCCGTAAAACAATTTCTGATTGTGACCCGGTTCTGTGACCCGGGTCGGTGGATATGAGGTCCAGTTCATCAAACGTTTTTCTTTTATTTCATCTTGAAGATCTGACGAACAGCGCCCCCTTAAGTCGCACCGCGGCCCAGCAGGACGGGCTTCGTTTCCAAGGTGATTTAGTTTCAAGAATTTGACAGAAAAATGGGTATATATTATTTGTTTATTTGAACAATAAAGTTTATTGTGTAAGATTTATTTTTACCAATTAAATTTATATTAATTCTAGTGTTAAGGAAACGCCGCATCTCTAGTTTCCATCATTATTTTTCCAACATGGACATGTCAAATCAAACAGACTGAGTAATTATTTTCTTATTCTTCCTTGTGCATCTCAGAGGTGGGTTAAAATTTATACCACTCACTCGATTGTCGTCCAAGCATATATATATATATATATATATATATATATATATATATATATACAGTATATATATATATATATGTACAGTGCTTTCAGAAAATCAAACTAACCAAATTAAAACCAGAACCAGGAGGTTCTGGTTCAGGTTCTGATCCAGAAGAAACAATGCTTACCTGCTGCTCAGAACCAAAACTGCAGAGTTTCCACCGATAGACCGGCAGCAGAACAACCTGAACTGGACCGGACTGCAAAGAGTGCAGCGTCCCGCTTATATGGCTGCTGATCCGGGGGGGCTAGCCCCCTCCACAGAGCAACAGCCTGACGACCACTGGAGCTCGTTAGCGTCTACTTCAATCAGAGAGTGGAGTTGCTGCTGCGTCTTGTTACCCTCCTGCCTCCACCCCCGACCCCCCCGACCCGCCCTGCTGGGTAATGAACATCGTTACTCAGCTGCAGTGCAAACGTTTCATCTCCTGTCAGCGAATACAGAGGAACTAAACTCTGGTCTGGACGGACGGACGTCTTCAGACTGGTAGCCAGTAAGGGTTAGGGCAATCTGGAGTCCAGCTTCAGATGAGAATCCGACATGGAGAGTCTGCAACAAGTAACGCTGATTTGGTATGACCAGAACCAAACGGAACCATCGGAACTCGACCTTCTCTCTGGATCAGGTTGGTTGTTTTTAAGGCTAAACTCTCCTCTGGCTTTTGGACGTATTGAAAATGTTTTTGTTGCCTTCATGCTAACGCCACAGCAACGAGCCAACGTCCCTCACCTCAGCATGCTCAATGCTGAAGACACTGACAGCATGACCTTTTCTCCACCACCAGGATCTCCGCCCTCAATGTTGGTCGATGTTCAAATATAGAAATAAGAAAATAAAAAGAACATAATAGTAAAAGTAACGTCCCCAGCTCCGGCCCAGCAGGACACTGGGAAATTCACTATCCCAATACAACGGAACATTGAGGACGGGACGACCTGCTGAATCCTGTTCAGGTCTTCAAATGTTTTCACCATAAGTCAATAAAATATATATATATATCTATATATATATAGATATATATATATATAATCAGTAAATATTTCTGCAGAGCCATTGTTACCACTGGCGTGGTTAACTTATGTAAAGATGAGTGTGCAGGTGCCTGTCTCTGATTGGTTCCTAGGCGACAACAGAGACGTCCAATTGGTGGCTTTTATACGGATATAAAAGCTGCTGACTTCCTGCCATCCATCCTCAGCTGCTGTTCTGTTTCCTTAGTTTTCTCATGTTTTTCTTAGGGAGGTAAGTTTTTGTCATTTGGTTTATTTACTTTCAATTAGGTTAAGTTGGTTAATATTCAGATAGTTTCCTTTGGTTTGGGTTAGCATTCAGCATTAGCCATATGCTCCACTTGTTGTAACATCTCAATCAAAAATACATCTTTTTAAAATAAATAACATTATCAAATATTTAACTTTGTGTGTGTTGGCTGCTTGGGATCTGAAGAGGATGGATCCTTCCTGTCATGATCTGGCCACCCCTAGACGGGTCGTAACAGCCACCTTAACGGCATGTTTCTGCTGGTGGGTCACTTCCGGGTTGGGCTGTGTGCTGAATATTTAGAGCAGTCTGAACATGGTGTCATGTGCAGCAGCCATGCTAGTAATTGGAAACAACTAAAGGACGGAATCGGGTGCTTTGGCCCTGGACCATCAAACCTCCAGACATAAAACCTGGAAGTGTCTAAGAACTTTGTTTTGAATCTGGTTGGATTTAATGACCTGCAAACAGGAAGCAGAAGCTTTAACAAAGACACGGCGCCGTTTATTTTTCACAGGATAACAAGCTTCAGGCCTGACTCACTCCACATTATGCATTCTGCCTTCATTTCCATCGCTGCTCCTTATTTCACTGAAGACGAAACGTCTAACAGGACGACTCGTTTCTTCTGGGCCGACACCAGAACCGCACCAAACAGACGGACGGATGGATTCTGGCCCCTGGAAAAGACATATTGCCTTTTCATGAAACGTTCAACCAGCTGTCGGATTTTTGACTCTGCAGGCAGTGAATCATTTTGGCAACGTTTATCTGACGCAGGGAGGAATTATCTGCATTTTGTTCGATTCTTTGCTAGTTTACTCCAGACTGTCTGATGGCCACGTCTTCGTCCAGAGAGGAGGACGGACTTTATCGTTCTAACGGGAGCTAGTGGGAGCATGTAGGTCAGGGGTCAAACTCCAGTCCTCCAGTCGCAGGTTTTAGATGAGCCACAGCTACAAAACGCTGGAATGAAACGGCTTCATGACCTCCTCCTGGTGTGGATCGGTTCTCCAGAACCTTAACGACCTGATTATTCTGTTCAGGTGCAGCAGAGGCTCATCTAAAGGCTGCAGGGCAGGACTGGAGTTTGAGACCCTTGGTGTAGATATTGAATAAGAAGGCCCGGTTCTACACCACCTGGTTCTACACCACCCGGTTCTACATCATTTGGTATTTTTGTGTTTTTCTGATGGAACATTTTGCCGTGTTCCTGAAATAAACCTGATCAATCGATTGATCGGCACCATCAGCGCCGATGATCAGGTGACATTAGAACCCAGGTTTGGACCCGGCTGTGGCTCAGTACCAGTGAACCCTCCTGGACCCATTCGGTTCTGGCTGCACGGCGGTTTGGTTCTGATGGGTCTCCACCAGAACACCGCTGTCAATACTCGACCAGAACTTTGGTCCAGTCATCATGTCTCCAGTTCTGACCCGTTTGGTGCTCAGACTCAGAGATGTATGTTCTGTATTAGAACCCAACGTGAGTCGGAACCAGAAACAGACCCGACATCTGGAAATCCTTTCACCTTTGACCCCCATCTCCACAGGAAGTGGCTGATGACGACACGCAGAGGGGCCCTGGATCAGAACTTTTCCCACTCGTGGTTCTGGACCCGGTTCTGACCTATAATGCAGCAGAACTAACAAAAACCTGAAAAAAACTTTTCTCAAAAGAAATTTATGGAATCAGAAACAAAACCTAAATTTACAACCTGAACAGTTTATTTACAGAAAACTGCAGATTTAATTAAACAGAAATTATTTCTAAATATTTTAAAACCAAATAAAGCAAAACAACCTGAATATGAAGGAAAACAGGAAGAAGAAAATGATTTTCAGATCATTAAAATAAAAAGTTCTGCTGAGCTGATCTCACTGTGGTTCTGATACCATCGTCGTCATCATCATCATCATCATCATCATCATCATCATCAGAAGAAGAAGAAGAAGACCACCCTGTCCTTTCAGCGATGACGTCAAAACAAACAAACCCACGTGATCTCTTGGTTCGGGCTCGCGCTGAGTGGGTTGTGTCCTGCGTGGCCGGGGCGGTTCTGGTTTTAAACACGCTGGGCTGAACCCCGCGGATGAACTCAGTTTAAACACCCGAACCGGTTCTGATGGGTCTGCTGCTGAAATGAGAAAGCTCGGATCCAGAGGGACTTTCGGTACCGAAGGATAATGGGCATCACGTTCACGCGTGGATCCGTTTCCACGATGGGGTGGACACCTCTGTCCTAGGCTGAAGGACCGGGCCCGGGTTCGGTTCTGGGGAAAGTTTGGAGCAGAAGTATGAACCCGAGAGACGCGCTGCGTGTCTGGCTGCTGATCCTGGCAGCAGAGTCCAGCTGCGGGCTTCCCACGGACCGGAACACGGAGTCCAGTCCTCAGGTAAACCCGCTCCAGGTCCAGAGGTCTCCTTTGGACCTTCAGCTCAGCGGAACCTTCTGGTCATTCAGAGCGAGAATAACCTCTGGGGTCCAAATGTCCGAACCTTTCCACGGTCCAGTTTTCCGCTGATCGTTCGGCTCTGAATGCAAAGCGGAACCTCCAGGTGTAAATGTGACATAATTTCTAAAATACGAGACTTGAACTTTTCTTTTAATGGCACGTTAGCAGCTGACCCTTCAAAGTAAAAGTGAAATGAGAAACAAGCAGCAGCCTCAGAGGTTCTGCTGTGAAACTCCTAAATAAACCCAACGGGTTCGTCTGGTTCCGACTGGCTCCGAATCTTTTCAGTAGGAATCTGCTGCTGGGTCAGAGGGGTCCAGTCAACTGAACGCTGGTTCTGCTCATCATTTAGCAGCTTTCAGGAAATTACAAATGTTAAGAATACACCGTTAAAAATGTATAAAAAATCCATCACTGCGGTTGGGATCCTGTTCCCTCCTAATATTAGACCATCACTTATCCACCATGGCTTTGGCGCCCCCTGCAGAGCGGCGCCCCGAGGCCCTAAACCTGCAGAGCCTCTTTCTGGAGGTGGCGGACAAAAACAACCAGTAGAAACAATTTGGTTCATTGCCAGAACAGCAACTAGTGAATGTATGGATTCTGTCTGTAATGTTGGAGCTTCGGTCAGAACAAACGGGTCCATCCATCAAATCAAACATTTTTTATCCTTTCTCGTGTTTTTCCACACAATTCTCCAGAGTTTGTTCCAATCTTAAGAGAATGTATTTCAGAGTGAGATGCTCCCATCATCCACCTGAGGGTGGCGCTGTCCTCCCTCGGTGCTGACTGTGGAAACACTTTATTGTCCAGGGATGTTGCTTCAGGTCCAAGGTCGGGATCCAGGATGTCCAGGTTGCCGGTTTGATCCCCGCTCTGTATCGTTGAGCAAGATACTTGACCCTCCTTGCCTGCTGGTGGTGGTTCACCAGGGGGCGCCGCTGCCAGGCCCCCTGGCCTCCGTAGCGTAGCTGTGGCTACCATCTGGTAGCTCAGCACCATCAGTGATGCTGAGCTGGTTCTCCTGAACTGGACCCACAAGATCCGAATGACTGAATATCTGCTCTAAAACACAGAACAGATTTTATTTTGGTGAAACGGAACCCTGGGGGTCGCCCCCACTAACTGCTAGCTCGGGTTGCTGGTTGAAATCCTTGTTCATTTCATGGTTTCCTTTCCAGTTTTAGACATTTAACAGTTTTATCCTCTGGTCTGGTCCAGTTCTTCAACAGCCCACAGGAAGACACTAAAATGACGAGCCTCTGGTTCTGATCTGGAACTTGGACCCGAACCATTTTGCCCCAGCTGCGTCGCTTCATGGTGAAATGCAGAAACTGGAAGCCTCCAGCTGACGCTTAGAGGAAAGGAAGCCCCTCCCCCAACATGCCTGGAGCTGCTCGGCTTTAACCATTTAGCTAAAAATACAGAAACTCGACCCGGGAGACGGGCCGCCGGATCGCAGGACCAGAACCCTAACCAGAGCAGTTCAGGATCTTGCAGCACATTCTGGATCCAGGAAATGTTTCTGCTCTGTCAAAACTCTGACTGGGTCGGCGCTGAATCCAGAACTTCAGTTCCTTCAGGACCGGCGGAGAATGTTCCTCCAACAACTGCTGGACCCGCCGTGTTCAGAAGATCCTTCGTTGTTTCAGCCGCTGCCGTCGCTCCAGCTGAACCTTTGTCTCTATTTTGCAGATCAGAGCCGAGGAGCAACCAGAAAACCTGCTGCAGACGCTTCCTCTTCCATCTTCCTCCACCTCCACACAGAGCTGGCCCCAGCAGCCGGACCTCCACCCTTCACCTGCAACCGAGGGGGAGGAGCCTGGAGCCTTCGTCCTGGATCTGAGGAACTTCCCTGATCTGGCCAACGCTTATGTGGGCTCCCAGAACCCCAACATCCAGGTAGGAACGTCTGCTTTGAAAAGGTTCTAGCTACTGAGCCGTAGAGACCCGATGGCTCCGGACGGAGCTGGACCCGACCCCCCGCAGGAATAAACACCTCACCTCTACTGGAGGTCAGAGGAACCGCTGGACTGTTTGATGTAGATCCTGATCAGGTGGAGGTGACTCTATTGATGCGTCTCTTCCTGCAGCGAACAACAACCCTCTTTCATTCATGTGGAATCTGATCATCATGTAAACTAACCTGCAGCCGCCTGCATGGCCCTCATCCGCTCTGAGATTACACCAACATGTCCGCCAGAGGAATCTGTCCCATCCTGACCTCTTCTGTCTGTAAACTGTAAAAAAAATCTGAAATGCAACAAACGATCTGACTTCAGATCAGTTCTGGCTTTCTGGACGGTTGAAGCTGCTG
Source organism: Xiphophorus couchianus (assembly GCF_001444195.1). NCBI lineage: Eukaryota > Metazoa > Chordata > Actinopteri > Cyprinodontiformes > Poeciliidae > Xiphophorus > Xiphophorus couchianus. Next base: position 24,268,572 of record NC_040246.1, read on the forward strand.
AAAACATGGAGGCGGCGCCGGTCACAGAGTTCCTAGCGAAGACAGAAGTCTGTTGTTCTGTCTGGCCAGAAACAAGCCGAGCAGCAGGACGCAGACGACTTGAGGAGGTTTCGCCGTGAAAAACATGGAGGTACGGTGCAGCCAGCATTCAGGGTGGAGACCAACAGAGGTCCAAGGGTGGAGCTTTGATCGTCAGATGGACCTTAGGTGGAGCTACCTGGTGGAGTTAGCCGGTGCAGCTAGCTGGGATGGTGCAGGTGGAAAGCTCTCTAGCAGGCGCTGCAACTTTCCACTGACATGGAGAGATTGCTGAGTCACGTCGTCTTCCAGTGCCTGATAACACTCTCCATCACTGCTGGGGAAATAAACACAATGTTCTCACTGACACCAAACATCTTCAGTCTACAAAGAAAAACCATCTTTGCTGCAACCAGGACGGAGCCTCCAGCTCCATTTCATGTCACCCCACCCACCAAATGGATTTACCTCTACGGTGCAGTGAGACGTCTGAGTTCTGGAGAGAGTGGCAGTCAGGTTTCCTGGTAGACTGTCGGCACGATCATTGGTGTAACAGCGAGCAGGAAACGTTTCCTAGATTTGAATCTTTTCTGGCCATGAAGGCTGATTCTGAATGGTTGCTTTGGAGTGACCTAATCAAAGTCTGGTTGAGATGCATAACCCTAACCTTCAGCAGCTGTTTGTTCCTGGAGGGACAGAACCAGCTGAGAGGAATTTGAATGAATGATATCTGAAAACAGCTTCTCCTATTTGTTCAGGTGACCTTTGACCTGAAACATTTAAAGGGTTTCCCCAAAACTGTTTGTTCAGCTTCTTGGTGAAACTGTTAGAATAAATGGAGCTGATTAGCATCTAGCACTGCTAGCACTTCCAGGATGCTTCTTCTTCCAGGTGACCATTGAGGTGATGGAGGACTCCCAGACTGAGGTGGAGATGGACCTGGCCAAGGAGAACCAGCGCAGCGATTGGTCCGTGTCGCCGTCTGAGTGGATGAGCAGGAAGCTGTTCTGGCCGTTATTCTGGGAGAGCGGGCTGGCAGGAACCGGGCCAGAGGACTACGGCTACGCCCCGGCGGACGCTGTGCTGGGTGGAGTGGGAGCAGACGGGTGGAGCAAAGACGGAGAGACCAAAGACGACTTCGGTGAGACATTTCAGATGCGTCTCCCCTCGATCCACCTCAGGGACTCATCCTTGAAACACACAAATAAATCAATGAAAGTGAAGGCAGGCGGGGCGAGACAGCGGCCCTTTGCCCCATGAAGCCTGGAGCGGCTGCTCCTCCACCCACTAATTCACTGCAGCTGGAGCAGAAAGTAGCTGTGATATATTCCTGCAGGACAGATGGAGCAAGGAGAGCAGAGAAACGTCCAGCTCTCGCTCTTTTCTCCTTAATTGCTCCCCAACTGAGGGAGGAATTTGAACTTGAAAAGGCCGACGTCTGCTATAGGTTTTCACTGCCCATCCATCTGCTGTGTATTTTCAGAGAACGAAGAGTGGAGCGACTGGGCCCCGTGCAGCACCACCTGCGGACCTGGATCTCAAAAACGAACGCGGTCCTGCGGCTACGGCTACGGCTGCACGGCAACAGAATCACGCACATGTGACCTGGACAGCTGTTCCAGTAAGACACAAACCAGTTTAGGGCGTTCCGATCCACTGGGGGTAAATCTGTCTCCACAGCCTCCGATCTTCTCCTGATTAGAGGCAACGGTAACCCATGGTTACCATCAGTCACCTTTCTGTCCGTCTTGGTCTCGTAGGCGCTGTGGTCTCAGAGACCGAGGCGACATCGCTCCACCAGTTCAACATCACCGACTCCAGTACGTATTTTATTTGGCCAACCTGCAGGTTCAGGTTGGTTGATGCCATAGACCAGCAACACAAAATAATTGGGTTTTTTCCGATGTCAGACATCAGGAGACCAACGTCTGACTCGTGAACCTCAGACTGGTTTAGAGCAGATCTGTAACTGGATTCTCTGAGCCGTGCAACTTTTCTACGTGCCTCTTGTCCTCCATCTTTGAATGAAACAACTTCAAATATTTTCATTTATCTATGCTCAAACTATTACATCAAATTTAACAGCATTAGATTCACAAACAAAGTTACAATTCTAGATTTATGGTCTGAGTTAAAATGTTAGCACTTATGAAAGTCTGAGGGGCCTTAAACAGCTGCTTAGTTTGCTTCTGCCTTGGGCCGGCTCTAAATGTGATGTTTTTAGATCTACATGTTGATGACTCCAACAAATATTCGACTTATTTTGAAAGTCAGCCATTTCAGTTCTTCCGTCGGTTGAAAAATGTTTCAAACGGTTTTCCTGCGACTCCCTTCAGGTTCCTGAGTGGAGCTCCGGGCTGAAGCCCAGGCCAGGCTAAGTGTCATGTCTCCCACTCAGGTGTGGACAGCTGTGAAAAGTGGCTGAGCTGCAGGAACGACTTCCTCCAGAAGTACCTCCACCAGGTGCTCACCCAGCTGCCCTCCTGCCCCTGCTCCTACCCCTCCGAGGCCGTCTACGGCGCCATCAGCATCCCGGACCGCAGGCTGCGCAGGACGTACCGCTGGAGAGACGCCAGCGGACCCAAAGAACGGCTGGACGTCTACAAACCTTCGGCCCGGTTCTGTGTCCGCTCCATGCTGTCCTACGATGGCCCGACGCTGGGGGCGCAGCACTGTTGCTACGACGACCGGACGAGGCTGATCACACGCGGCAAAGGCGCCGGAGCGCCGGACCTGATCGGCGCCGAGTTCTCCCCGGAGCTGCATTACCAGGTGGACGTCCTGCCCTGGATCCTGTGCAAAGGGGACTGGAGCCGGTTCCACTCTGCCAGGCCGCCCAACAACGGGCTGACCTGCCCGGACAACCCAGCCGAACCGGCGTTCCAGACGGAGCTCAGAGAGGCCCAGGAGTACTGAAGGCCGGTTCCGAGAGACAGAACGACCTGACCAAGCCTGAAACCGTCGGACCTGAGCAGCTGTGTGTGTGTGTTGGGGTGTGTGTGTGTGTGTGTGTGTGAGAGCTTATTTATTATCCAGGGAACATTTACTATGGAGGACATTTGTATCATAGAGCAGCTCAACAGGAAGCATGTTATGGTAACTGTAAAATGTCTTTATTATTATTATGATTAGGATTATTATTATACGAGTGAACACACAATTATTTCTTTGTACTTTTGAGTTTCTGTGCGATGAATTTTTTGCATAGTGATAAAAACTCTTGCTACAAAATGGAGCCGTGTTTCCCTCAGCCTGCTGGTTGGTCATGTTGTGACGTCATGGCCTGCAGTGCGTCCCAGTTTTCCATGTCTGGTATATAACCATTCATTGTAGCTTTTAAACTGGTGATACTGGTCCTGTGTCCAGACAGTGGATGGTCAGTAGGACCAGTAGTTCTGAAGCCTGTTTGTTCTGAAGATCCTGCAGCTTCACTTGGTCTTCCTGACATGGCGCCAGGAACCTCTGAGCTCTGTTAAGATAAAACTACATCTTCTGAAGTTTAGATATTGACCTCAAACCAGACGTTGGACTGGATTTTATTTCAATGTCATTTGTGAATGTTGCTCCTGATTTTCCACAGTGGAGCTAGAAAGGTTGAAAAAGGTTTTGGAGAAAGTTTCATCAATGTGACCCTAAACACAGATGACTGGCCAAGTCCGGAGGTCACTGCAGTGAAATTGATTAAGCTTTTCTTCACATGAACAAAGATGGCAGGTGCAGAATATATACAAAGACGTCCAAAGCAGGTTAAGATCAGACACAGCAGGACCTTCAGTGGAAGAGTCCATCACCTTCAGCGGGATTTCTCAGGAGTCTGACCACAGAGCTCCGCTTTTAAAGCCACAGGCTCCGCCCACAGGAAGTCCAAAAACTAAGCAATTACTTCTAACTCAAATAAAGTCTTAAAGTATACAAAAAATAATAATAATCAGAGAAAAATAAATAAATAATCTTGTATTCAAAAATACAATACTGAGTTTAATAGAAAACACTCGGTACGTTCTGATGACGGCTGTCGAGACGGTCGGGTTAAAGCAGAAATGAGAATAAATGAAACGGAGCGACACCAGCGTAGAAAAGAAACGGAGCGACACCAGCGTAGAAAAGAAACGGAGAGACACCAGCGTAGAAAAGAAACGGAGAGACACCAGCGTAGAAAAGAAACGGAGCGACACCAGCGTAGAAAAGAAACGGAGCGACACCAGCGTAGAAAAGAAACGGAGAGACACCAGCGTAGAAAAGAAACGGAGAGACACCAGCGTAGAAAAGAAACGGAGCGACACCAGCGTAGAAAAGAAACGGAGCGACACCAGCAGAAAAGAAACGGAACGACACCAGCGTAGAAAAGAAACGGAACGACACCAGCGTAGAAAAGAAACGGAGCGACACCAGCGTAGAAAAGAAACGGAACGACACCAGCGTAGAAAAGAAACAGAGCGACACCAGCAGAAAAGAAACGGAACGACACCAGCGTAGAAAAGAAACGGAGAGACACCAGCGTAGAAAAGAAACGGAACGACACCAGCGTAGATGGAATGCTCCAGAAGATAAACATGAGAACATCAGACATCAGAGTGTAACAGGTGACACCATCAGGTGGCGCTCTCTCTCCAGCCTGAGCCGCCATACAAGGGAAGCTGGAAGGTGGAGTTCAGGTGCCAATTTCCCGTGTTAGACCAGGTGTGTGTTGGGCCCCAGGTGTGTGTTGGGCCCCAGGTGTGTGTTGGGCCCCAGGTGTTTGCTGGCTGTGGACTGTATTGCTGATGGTGTTCGGTTGGTGGCGTTACCTGGGCCTGGGTGTTCGACGCCGCAGGTTTGCACCAGTTCGGCTATACAAAGGTTTGATCTGGGAGGGTTGATTTATGCGATGCAGTTTTTGCACCGCCTCCTGCTGTCCTTTTAGCGTTTGGGTTTTTTCTCCTTTGTTAGTCCGCCCAGTTAGGATCGTTTTTCTGCTTGTAGTACTTGTGAGGGCGGGCTGACAATTTTTCATTCATTTTGTTTGTTTTGTGGCACTTCCCTGAATTCTTCCATCCTGTTTGGCATGATCCCCATGTCGGGTTGACAACAACGGATAAAGCTAGCGGGGAATCCTTTATGTATTTAACAATAAATATCAATAATTAACTTAATTCCGGTTGCTGATTATTACGCTTTGGCTTGCCCAAGCTATAACAAGAGCATCATCTGCTGCTGTTGGAGAGAATCAGGTAAAGATGAAAGAAAATATTCACATTACTCATTGTCTGGGTCCTCCAACGACCAGCAGAGGGCGCCACTATGATCCGCTTCACCAACAGAACATCCTGTGTGGAAACAGCCCAGAGCAGCAGCTCTGCAGGACAACAGACTGAGGGTCACTGAGGATTTCACCGCAGCTGACGAGGCTCTGCCAGGAAAAGTGTGGCCATTAATGGAGGAAGGAGAAAAGGCCACTCTGCTGGAGTTCGCCTGATCACTGAGGGAAAAGAAGTCCAGTCGCCGCTGTCCCCAACCGGACAGAACCTCAGTCCTTCCTTATGGACACAACAAGCCCTTCATAACCAGCAAGATCTCAGGTTCTGCTCAGATGGTCACCTACAAAACCTACACTTTTAATATTTGGATCCTTTTCTATCTTCTAATCCTTGTTTGTCTATTTTCATGATCTTAATTCACTCCAAGGTCTAAGAATGAATTCTCTGTTTTTTATTGAATCCTGCTTGATGTGTTCTGCTCACTACATGGTTAAGTCCAGTCTCAGCTTCCCTGTGCATTTCAGCACTTTTTATATCAATTTGAGTTTATTGTCCTTTATAGTTATTAATGCAGCCATATTGTTCCAAACTGCAAGTTTCTCCTAAGTGTTACCGTCTGACATGCTGAGTCACTTTAGCTCCATCTGTTCACGGTTTAAATCCCACCATTCGGGATCTGAAGGTTGTTTTCTGTGTCCACTTTAAGGGGTTTAAGAGAAAATGTTCAAAGAAAAGCTTTACTTTTATTTGCAAAACAACAAAAGTCTGATATTTGCTTTTTTCAAGAGTCACATAGTGAGCAAATGAGGCGTCGTTTTGGAAAACTCAGTGGAGAAACGATTTCTGGTTTTCTCCTGGTTCAGAAAGGATAAAAACTCTAGAAGTGCTCTGAACTTTAACTCTATTATAGAAAATGTACAAAAGAAACTCAATTCTTGGCTTCAAGCAGATTTATCAATCAGAGGAAGGATTAGAAAGTTTCTCCTGTTGAACTCATCCAGCTTCGTCTCTAAATAAACTGACATCATTGATAAAATGCTTGACATGAAAATAGGATCCATTATATCAGAAAATCAATCTTAATGAACTCATATGAACTCTGTGACCTCAAGTTTCTTGATTTTTCAACCTTAAAGAATACATTCAAAATAAATTGGATTAAACAGTTTCTTAAAAATTCATCCTCAATCTGGAATTTTATAGCTAATTATTTATTCTCAAAACTTGGTGCCTTAATTTTATTCTCCTTTGCAACTACAACATTGGAAAACTCCCCATAAAGTTTTCTAATTTCCACCAACAAATGCTTCTTTCCAAGCACAAAGTTGATCATATTGGGAACAATGGAGACTTTCTGTTCATCTTTACTCTTGGAAAATTGGTTTGAACATGGAATCATCTTCGTTCAGCAGCTTTTTAATCCTGATGTTTTATTTTAACCCTTCATGTTTTACTCTGAGCTTGTAGAAAGGTTTGGTTCCCGTCCCACTAAGGAACATTCTCCTGTTTCTGATGATGTTATAAAGATTTTAAATCTTCTGTAACTTCAGTTCTGGCTCCTCCAGGTCCAGACCTGCTGACACTAATGTTGGTCAGACCTGTTTTTCCACTACAAAGCCAAAGAACAACTCGGATGTTCGAGTCTTTTTCCAGAAGGACTCGTCTCTGTTCCTAATGTTTCTCTTATTGGAATCATTTTGCCTCCAACCTGAACTGGGAAAAAATCTGCTGTCTTCCATCTAAATATTAGATTATTAATAAGATCAAAGAAGTGTTTTTTAAGATGATCCGTCGTTTTTATCCCTGCAAGTTTTTCCTTCAACAATACAACAAAGACATCGAGTCAAACTGTTCATTCTGCCAACTCTCTGAAGAAGATCTGTCATTTATTCTGCTCTTGCTGTTTCTCATGTATTTTCTGGCAACATATTTGTTTGTTTATTTCCCAAACAATTCTTGATGATTTTCTCCTTACTTGTATAAATGTGTTGTTTGGATTCTTCTCTTATCCCACTAATAAAACCAAACATTTTGATATTATCAATCTAATTTTATTTGTTGCCAAATATGGCAGTCTACATAAATCTAAATTCTCAAATCAGAAACTTCACTTTTCAGCCTTTAAAGAGGAATTCAAACATTATAGTAGATCTCTCCAGTATTATAAAAATAGAAAATCCATTAAGACAATAGATATGTGCTCTGACTTTAATATCTTTCTGAGTTAAGTTTCCATCCATCCATCCATCCATTTTCTGTTCACCCTTGTCCCTAATGGGGTCGGGAGGGTTGCTGGTGCCCATCTCCAGCTACGTTCCAGGCGGGAGGCGGGGTACACCCCGGACAGGTCGCCAGTCTGTCGCAGGTGAGTTAAGTTTTATTTATTTATTTATTTGCTTTTCGATTTGTTTGTGCTTGCCATATAACACCCTGGGATTGTTGTCTTGTTACTTATTCATCCATCCATCCATCATCTTCCGCTTATCCGAGGTCGGGTCGCGGGGGTAGCAGCTTCAGAAGGGAGGCCCAGACTTCCCTCTCCCCGGCCACTTCTTCTAGCTCTTCCGGGGGAATCCCGAGGCGTTCCCAGGCCAGCTGAGAGACATCATCCCTCCAGCGTGTCCTGGGTCTTCCCCGGGGCCTCCTCCCGGTGGGACGTGCCCGGAACACCTCACCAGGGAGGCGTCCAGGAGGCATCCTGACCAGATACCTGAGCCTCAACTGGCTCCTCTCGATGTGAAGGAGCAGCGGCTCTACTCTGAGTCCCTCCCGGATGACTGAGCTTCTCACCCTATCTCTAAGGGAGAGCCCAGCCACCCTACGGAGAAAACCCATTTCGGCCGCTTGTATCCGCGATCTCGTTCTTTCGGTCATGACCCAAAGCTCATGACCATAGATGAGGGTGGGAACGTAGATCGACCGGTAAATCGAGAGCTTCGCTTTTTGGCTCAGCTCTCTCTTCACCACGACGGACCGGTACAGCGCCCGCTTGACAGCAGACGCTGCGCCAATCCGCCTGTCGATCTCCCGCTCCCTTCTTCCCCCATTCGTGAACAAGATCCCGAGATACTTAAACTCCTCCACTTGGGGCAGGACACCCCCCCTGACCCGGAGAAGGCACTCTACCCTTTTCCGGCTCAAGACCATGGCCTCGGATTTGGAGGCACTGATCCCCATCCCGGCCGCTTCACACTCGGCTGCGAACCGATCCAGCGAGAGCTGCAGATCACGATCTGATGAAGCCAAAAGGACCACATCGTCTGCGAAAAGCAGAGATGAGATCCTAAGGCCACCAAATCGGATCCCCTCAACACCTTGGCTGCGCCTAGAAATTCTGTCCATGAAAGTGATGAACAGAATCGGTGACAAAGGGCAGCCCTGGCGGAGTCCAACTCTCACCGGAAACGAGCCCGACTTACTGCCGGCAATGCGGACCAGACTCTGACACCGGTCATACAGGGACCTGACAGCCCGTATCAAAGGGCCCGGTACCCCATACTCCCGGAGAACCCCCCCACAGGGCTCCCCGAGGGACACGGTCGAACGCCTTCTCCAAGTCCACAAAACACATGTAGACTGGTTGGGCGAACTCCCATGCACCCTCCAGGACCCTGCCGAGGGTGTAGAGCTGGTCCAGTGTTCCACGACCAGGACGGAAACCACACTGCTCTTCCTGGATCCGAGGTTCGACTATCCGACGGACCCTCCTCTCCAGGACCCCTGAATAGACCTTGCCAGGGAGGCTTAAGAGTGTGACCCCTCTATAATTGGAGCACACCCTCCGGTCCCCCTTTTTGAACAGGGGGACCACCACCCCAGTCTGCCAATCCAGGGGAACTGCCCCCGATGTCCATGCGATATTGCAGAGTCGCGTCAACCAACACAACCCTACAACATCCAGAGCCTTAAGGAACTCCGGGCGGATCTCATCCACCCCCGGGGCCTTGCCACCGAGGAGCTTTTTAACCACCTCGGCGACCTCGCCCCCAGAGATTGGAGAGCCCAACCCAGAGTCCCCAGGCTCCGCTTCCTCAGTGGAAGGCATGTTGGTGGGATTGAGGAGGTCTTCGAAGTACTCTGCCCACCGGCCCACAACGTCCCGAGTAGAGGTCAGCAGCACACCATCCCCACTATGAACAGTGTTGGTGCTGCACCGCTTCCCCCCCCTGAGACGCCGGATGGTGGACCAGAATCGCCTCGAAGCCGTGCGGAAGTCTTTCTCCATGGCCTCTCCAAACTCCTCCCACACCCGAGTTTTTGCCTCAGCAACCGCCCGAGCCGCATGCCGCTTCGCCCGCCGGTACCCATCAGCTGCTTCCGGAGTCCCACAGGCCAAAAAGGCTCGATAGGACTCCTTCTTCAGCCTGACGGCATCCCTCACCGAAGGTGTCCACCAACGGGTTCGAGGGTTGCCGCCGCGACAGGCACCGACAACCTTGCGGCCACAGCTCCGATCGGCCGCCTCGACAATGGAGGCACGGAACACGGTCCACTCAGACTCCATGTCCCCCACCTCCCCCGGGACGTGTTCGAAGTTTTGCCGGAGATGGGAGTTAAAGCTCCGTCTCACAGGGGATTCCGCCAGACGTTCCCAGCAGACCCTCACAACACGTTTGGGCCTGCCAGGTCTGACCGGCTTTCGCCCCCACCACCGGAGCCAACTCACCACCAGGTAGTGGTCAGTGGACAGCTCCGCACCTCTCTTCACCCGAGTGTCCAAGACATACGGCCGCAGATCCGATGAAACGATGACAAAGTCGATCATCGAACTGCGGCGTAGGGTGTCCTGGTGCCAAGTGCACATATGGACACCCTTATGCTTGAACATGGTGTTCGTTATGGACAATCCATGGCGAGCACAGAAGTCCAGCAACAGAACACCGCTCGAGTTCAGGTCGGGTGGGCCGTTCCTCCCAACCACGCCCCTCCAGGTCTCACTGTCGTTGCCCACGTGAGCGTTGAAGTCCCCCAGCAGAACAAGGGAGTCCCCAGGAGGAGCACTCTCCAGTACCCCCTCTAAGGACTCCAAAAAGGGTGGGTAATCTGAACTGTCGTTCGGCCCGTAAGCACAAACGACAGTCAGAACCCGTCCCCCCACCCGTAGGCGGAGGGACGCTACCCTCTCGTTCACCGGGGTAAACCCCAACGTACAGGCGCCGAGATGGGGAGCAACAAGTATGCCCACTCCTGCCCGACGTCTCTCTCCCTGGGCAACTCCAGAGTGGAAGTATGTCCAGCCCCTCTCAAGGAGACTGGTTCCAGAACCAGAGCCATGCGTCGAGGTGAGACCGACTATTTCTAGCCGGAACCTCTCGACCTCACGCACTAGCTCCGGCTCCTTCCCCACCAGAGAGGTGACATTCCACGTCCCAAGAGCCAGTTTCTGCAACTGAGGATCGGACCGCCAGGGTCCCCTCCCTTGGCCGCCACCCATCACACAGTGCACCCGACCCCTTTGGCCCCTCCCACGGGTGGTGGGCCCATGGGAGGGGGGGCCCATGTTTCCTCTTCGGGCTGAGCCCGGCCGGGCTCCATGGGTAAAAGCCCGGCCACCAGACGCTCACCATCGTGCCCCCCCTCCAGGCCTGGCTCCAGCCAGAATTCGTTGCCATTTTCCAGATCAAGTTGCAGAAATGCTGCATAGAGAATTAGATGATGTGGTTTGGTTGGATCTTTTCTACCTAGCTGATAGACTCAATCAATCACCTCCAGAAGCTTCTCTTGTAGTTTGGGATTATATTCTGACAGACCTCCACCACCGTGAGCCTCACAACTTCCGTCTCTTCGGGCCGCGGAGCCGCAGATTCCACCGCCTCTTCCGGCTGTTAGCTCCAGGACTCTGTTTTCCAGTGCTTCAATCTTTTCCTCCGCTTTGCTGACTTGGCTGACTGAGGTGTGCTGTGTGCTTTTAATATCTTCTCTGTCAGTGGAGAGAAAACTGATAGACTTCAAGTCATCAATGGATTTCCCAATAGATGTGCTTTGCTCCTCGGTAGCTAGCTTTAGCACCGCCATCACGTTCTCTGCTTTAGTTTGACCCATTTGACCTTTCTTGGTAAACGGTGACTTTGTAGGATAAGTAGCGTTTTGTTGTAAAGGTTGAAGACATTATAAATATATCTGTTCCAAACAACGTCTAAACGCTCGCCGCCATCTTGGATTTTTTTTACTTTTCAGCAAGATTTGTTTTTTCTTTATTGATAACAAAGGGGTTTACAAAACAGTAAAATTAACAATACAAATAAGTAACACAGCTTCGAGGCGATTCTGGTCCACCATCCGGCGTCTCAGGGGGGGGAAGTGGTGCAGCACCAACACTGTTTATAGTGGGGATGGTGTGCTGCTGACCTCTACTCGGGACGTTGTGGGTCGGTGGGCAGAGTACTTCGAAGACCTCCTCAATCCCACCAACATGCCTTCCACTGAGGAAGCTGAGCCTGAGGACTCTGGGTTGGGCTCTCCAATCTCTGGGGGCGAGGTCGCCGAGGTGGTTAAAAAGCTCCTCGGTGGCAAGGCCCCGGGGGTGGATGAGATCCGCCCGGAGTTCCTTAAGGCTCTGGATGTTGTAGGGTTGTGTTGGTTGACGCGACTCTGCAATATCGCATGGACATCGGGGGCAGTTCCCCTGGATTGGCAGACTGGGGTGGTGGTCCCCCTGCTCAAAAAGGGGGACCGGAGGGTGTGCTCCAATTATAGAGGGGTCACACTCTTAAGCCTCCCTGGCAAGGTCTACTCAGGGGTCCTGGAGAGGAGAGTCCATCGGATAGTTGAACCTTGGATTCAGGAAGAGCAGTGTGGTTTTTGTCCTGGTCGTGGAGCACTGGACCAGCTCTACACCCTCGGCAGGGTCCTGGAGGGTGCATGGGAGTTCGCCCAACCAGTCCACATGTGTTTTTTGGACTTGGAGAAGGCGTTCGACCGTGTCCCTCGGGGAGCCCTGTGGGGGGTTCTCCGGGAGTATGGGGTACCGGGCCCTTTGATACGGGCTGTCAGGTCCCTGTATGACCGGTGTCAGAGTCTGGTCCGCATTGCCGGCAGTAAGTCGGGCTCGTTTCCGGTGAGAGTTGGACTCCGCCAGGGCTGCCCTTTGTCACCGATTCTGTTCATCACTTTCATGGACAGAATTTCTAGGCGCAGCCAAGGTGTTGAGGGGATCCGATTTGGTGGCCTTAGGATCTCATCTCTGCTTTTCGCAGACGATGTGGTCCTTTTGGCTTCATCAGATCGTGATCTGCAGCTCTCGCTGGAGCGGTTCGCAGCCGAGTGTGAAGCGGCCGGGATGGGGATCAGTGCCTCCAAATCCGAGGCCATGGTCTTGAGCCGGAAAAGGGTAGAGTGCCTTCTCCGGGTCAGGGGGGCTGTCCTGCCCCAAGTGGAGGATTTTAAGTATCTCGGGATTTTGTTCACGAATGGGGGAAGAAGGGAGCGGGAGGTCGACAGGCGGATTGGCGCAGCGTCTGCTGTCAAGCGGGCGCTGTACCGGTCCGTCGTGGTGAAGAGAGAGCTGAGCCAAAAAGCGAAGCTCTCGATTTACCGGTCGATCTACGTTCCCACCCTCATCTATGGTCATGAGCTTTGGGTCATGACCGAAAGAACGAGATCGCGGATACAAGCGGCCGAAATGGGTTTTCTCCGTAGGGTGGCTGGGCTCTCCCTTAGAGATAGGGTGAGAAGCTCAGTCATCCGGGAGGGACTCAGAGTAGAGCCGCTGCTCCTTCACATCGAGAGGAGCCAGTTGAGGTGGCTTGGGCATCTGGTCAGGATGCCTCCTGGACGCCTCCCTGGTGAGGTGTTCCGGGCACGTCCCACCGGGAGGAGGCCCCGGGGAAGACCCAGGACACGCTGGAGGGATGATGTCTCTCGGCTGGCCTGGGAACGCCTCGGGATTCCCCCGGAAGAGCTGGAAGAAGTGGCTGGGGAGAGGGAAGTCTGGGCCTCCCTTCTGAAGCTGCTACCCCCGCGACCCGACCTCGGATAAGCGGAAGAAGGTGGATGGATGGATGGATGGATGGCATTTCTGCAACTTGATCTGGAAAATGGCAACGAATTCTGGCTGCTTGAAGCAAAGAAATCTCCTGTCCAAAGATCTTTCTGTGAGAGAAACGGAGCCAACCGTGGCCAATAATCCAACAAACCCGCAAGGATAAGAAGATCGAGGACGAGCTTTTGTGGACAGCAAGGAAATTAAATAACTGTTTGGTCGGATCCCATTCAACCTATTATGGAGGAAAAGTTTTATGTTCCCAGTTAAGTTCGACTAAAACTCAGACACTTATCTTGTTTTTTTACTATGTTAAAGTTCTTCTCAGTTAATGTTGGAGGACTGAAGGAAATCACTAAAAGAAAAGCTTTATTTCTGTTTGCCTAAAATTGTGGTGCTGATTTTTGTTTGCTTCAAGAGACTCATTGAATTGATAGTGACTATAAATGTTGGAAAGCTCAGTGGGGAGAAGAGCTGAGGAGGCCCAGGAACTTTGAAACACAAATTTAATAGCAGCAGCAGCAGCATCTTCACCGAAGCTGACCCAGCTGGACACTCTATTCTCACGGTTATCACATGATAAATCTCTTTCTTATTGGTAACATTTATGGTTATAATGACGCCAAGGAAAATATCAGGCTGTTTGAAACTTTGAACTCCAGTATTGATGCTCTTGTTAAAAAATGTAATGAGATTAAGATAATTTTACTAAAAATATGTACCTAAACGAAACAGCAAATTAAACATTGGTTGCCCTCTGGAAACATTTGTACAACCTTTAATAAACATAAAATATTTTACATCACTTTAACTTAAACCATGGAATTACTAAAACTATATAACTGCCGCCGACAGCAGCCACATTTAGCAATACAAGTGATGTAAGATGGAGCCATTTTGGTCCACTGCTTTGGTTCAGTTAAAGTCTAAGGAAAGCTGAGCTGCTTTCTCTAAACTATGTCTCTACAGTTCTCTGCCCCTTGTTAGAGTTTGACTGTTACTGTGGCAACTTGGAGATTAAAAAGAAGCTTCTGAAGACGTTCTGCAGCAGTCAGGGTGTTGATCTGGTGAAGGAGCATCTACGCTCTAATATAGATCAGGAGATCTAGATCAGAATGGAAAGAACCAGATCTGGAGTCCAAGTACCTGGAGGGAGCCGGACTCCGGTCAGATCCAGGAGCTTCAGCTGCTGCAGGCGTTCAGATGAATTCTGATGGCCAGAGGTTTATTTCAGGAGGAAGATTTCTTGTTGCATGAAAACGTCTCCATGGTTACAGTTGTGTTGTAATTATTTGTCTCACTCTTGCTTACACCAGTAGGTATGCAAGAACATTTCAGCTGTTTCCATTTTATTGTAAAATCATCAAACATATTAAAGTTTTCAGGTTCCAATCAAAATGTGACTTTTTTTTCTCTCCAAGTCTGTTCAGTGAATCATGTTTCATCAACTAATCTTGTTTTCTTTTTCTACATGTCATTCCTCCGTTTGCATCGCAGAGAGAACCGCTGAAAGCCGAGGAGTCCGACCTGCAAAGGCTAAAATAACATGTGGGAAGTGATTTAGTTGGCAGCTCGTCGTTTCACAGTAATGCCTGAGGGGCCAAAAGTCCAGCTGCAGGGATCATCAGCAGGGACCCAGGGCATCTTTAAACACTTCATGCAGTTTATTTCAGCCCAGGAACAAGAACACACCAAGACAATTGCAAATGCAACAGATGTGAATGAAAGATTTAAAGCAGAAACTGTGAATTCAGCAGTCTGTCCGCCCTGACAGCCAATCCAAACGTTTGAGAGGAGCGCAGCGTTCAGAGACATTCATCACAAACCCCAGAAAGAACCCGAGCGCCGATTCACAGGAACCGACTGAGCCACCAAACCCGAACGGCTCCGGAAAGAACAACGTCCTTCAGTCGGCGTGAAGCGGCGCATCATGTTTCCTAGTTCACAGTTCAGTTCAGTTAATTCAGTTCCTGATCAGGGGACCTGGTTGCCATGGCAACGAGCTCAGAGACCCCAGTGCCAGTTTGGCTCCAAATCCACAGTTTGTGCATCGTATTAAAATGTGGAATTGAATAGATGTGATCATCTGCAAGACGTCCTGACCTCTAGGCTCAAGTGGCCGACGATGAAACTGGATTTTATTCCAGCTGAACTGGTAAATGACCAGTTGGGTCGTCTGGTCCAACTAAGCAGACCAGAACTCCGTCGCATTACGAAATGCAGATGCAGCAACATTCTACATTCTGCGTCATGCTGTGTGTTTCAGAATAGATTTAAAGTTGTTTTTACTGGTGTTTGAAGGGTTAATAGTTCCAGTCCAAACGAAGCTACGGGGAACCTCAGGATAAACTCTAACAGATCTAACAGAACGGGCTCAGAATGAGCTGAACCGGGTCACTTCCTGGTTATTCACCCTATTCTTAAGGTTCCCCGAGAGTCAGCAGAACAACGATTAGAAATATTTTCAATTAAACTAAGACAAGTTCTGTTGGTTTGGTTATTAAGAAAACCTTTTCCTGTTGATTTAAATGTGGGACATGACCTTTAACCTCAGAGCATAAAGCTGTCACGGCCCTCACTGAACAAGCTTGACTCTGCTGGCAGAAACATCTTCATCCGAAGAGGCTGACCTCTTGACCCTCCGTAGTGTCCCAGGCTGTCTAAGTCTCAGTTACTTAGTTTTTCTGAAAGCGTTGCCTTCATCCAGACCAGCCTGGCTGCAGAGACATCAGTCCGCCCGACCTTTCACCTTCATCTCTGTTCCTGGGTTTATCTGATTTTATGGCAGTCAGGGGTCAGCAGGGCAACCCGATGTCAGGAAATCCAGCTGTTGCTGAAACTTAATGAGAAGCAAACATTTGGCTGTGAAGGAGGCCTGAGGAGGACGGAGGCAGCGACAGAAACGGCTCCTGTTTTTCTTTGCAGACTCACTGCTGGAGACTCAGCGGACGGAGCGGATCAGAGACCAGCAGTAAACAATAAATCACTCGATGGCATTGATCTTTGTTTTCTGACCGATGTAAGTGACCTGCTGACCAGAAGGCATGAACAAACCTGAGATCTGCTGCCACAATCACGAAACAAGAAACATCTGAGTTTAATTTTCAGAACCAACGGGGGGGTCATCATGTCTTCCTGCCAAGGAGCTGTTCCTACTTTTCATACACTTCTGAAAAGTAGGAAGGTGTTTTATTGCTGTGTTGAGGAATCAAATTTTGCAGAGCAGATTGGAGTGAAGCCACAGATCACAAGGTGTGTGAATGAAAAATGAAATTAAGTGTCTTTCATGTCTTGGCTACAACACTTTCCAAACTCTGCATCCATTTCTTCCAGCATAGATCACATTTCCCCTGAGTGGACCCTGGTGGAAACCAGCCCTCCGCTGGTGAGAAACGATTTTACATCTTATCCAACAGCTAACGTTTGATGCTATGAAGCTTACCTGTCTCTGGCTCTGCAGGAAGTTGTCTTGTGATTGAGAGGTTGTAGGTTCGATTTCAGCTTTAACCCCATGTTGTGTATCAATGGGTGACTGTGACTCTGGTGCAAAGTGCTATGAGTGTGAAAGAGCTATAAGTTCAAACTTGTAGCTCTGAAGACTGAACTTATAGCCTTCAGAGCTACAAGACTGATTTTATGGCAGTCGGGGCCCAGCGGGGCCCGCCGCATTCTTGTTTAGCGGAGAAACACATTCTCCGCTAAACAAGAATGTGTTTAGCGGAAATCGCCTGCGCTGTAAACACCCGTCCTCCCCTGCAGCTGTTGATGTTAATTCGATATTTGGAAGCTGAACGGCTTCGTTCCCTTCCTCCATTGCTAAAACTACAAGCAGATCTAGATCTGCAGTTCTATAACGGAGCAGAAAATTTACATCATTGTTAAGGCTGGGAATTGATAGGGATTTATTAACACCGACTCGTTTATTGAGCTCACTTGTCGATTTGATTCCTTATCGATTCTCACTGGCTTAGAAAACAAACTCTATTTCAAAATATGCACCATGTTGCTGATTCAAACAAAATTAAAACTGGCTTTAAAAAAATGTCTGTCAAATTAACATTTTAACATGAAGCACAACTTTCTGCACATTAACAGTTTTTGTGCCAACAAATCTGCATTTAAACTGAAAATAGGGTGGACTGGTGATTGTCCTGCTTGTACCCAGCCTCTCTCCCAATGACTGCGTAGATAACCAGGTATAGCTCAAAAACCAAGTCAAAACGGGACATTTTCAAGCTTATTGCACAAGGGCTCATTTCAGTTTGAACCTGTGAGACTGCAAGCCTACATTCAGATTCAACAAGTGCAATGCTGACATCTAGTGTTAGGAAGCAGAAGTTACTGAATGAAACTAATTGGTTTCTTTTTGTTAGAAACCAACTAACAAAAGGCAACTTTCTATTTGTGTAGCATCATAGGTTATTTATAAGGATACTGCTTCGATCCAAATATAATTTTCATAAAGAAATAGTACTTATAAATACATACTCACTTTCAGTTATATATTCTTTATTTTAATTGGAGTTTTATTATAAGGGGTCATAGTTTTATTTTTATTGGCCGTAAAATAACCCAGAATGTATACAGATTTTGGAAACCTGAATAATAATAAATTACTGTTTACAGGTAATGGGTACTGGGTTTTCAAAATATTAATGTTATATTGTGTGATGTAGAAAAAAAACCCCAACTAAACCAAAAGGAATGAAGAAATCCAGGCCCCAGCGAGGATCGAACTCGCGACCCCTGGTTTACAAGACCAGTGCTCTAACCACTGAGCTATGGAGCCGATCCGCTGCGTGCTGCCGCTGGCTACCGGTTAAACGGTGAACTACGGACGGCGCGTTTTACTTTCAGTGGCTCTGAAGTCCAATCCTCTGTTTCATCAGTGGAGCTGCTTGTTTCCTTTGCTTCTGTTATACATCCTGGATGCAAAAAACATCTACCAAGAACGAAAGTAATTATTGGTAAATCCTTCTGCAACAGCGCCCCCTGCTGCTCAATCGTCAGCAAAAGTAACCGCTGGACCTGACGGTGTGATGAAGCTACTTCATCATCTTCAGTTAATTATGCTTAGATAAACATTTTATTGTGATTATTAGAGAATTGGTTTCAGCTGAAAACTAAAAGCTGGAAACAATAAAATTATACTGAAGATTTTAAAGGAAACAAGAAAAGGTACATTTTTTCACATACCCAATGAATCTATAATATATGAAAATGTAAACCATGAAACTCCAGCGTGTGTATAACGGAAGTCATAACCTTCAGTTTATATTCTTCTAACCCATCTCTTATTCTTAGTTTGTTTTATATTTCCAGGGTTGTATAGCTTCTAGATGACAATTAGGTTTGTGCAGAATTAACTTGTAAAAAATATGTAGAAAATTTGCATGTCCTGCAAAGGTTGTGAATGCTGCAAGCGGAAAGTTTTTACTGAGATTTCCTGAAGCATTTCAAGTCAACTGTAAAAAAAGTTGCAAGAATGTGATTGTCGTGGAAAAAACTATTTCCAAGCAAAACTATTTTAAAAGGATAAACTGTCTAAATGCTTGGCAAACACCGTAATTTTCCTGACAGGTAGAGCTTTTCTCAACGGCTTTATTTCTGAAAAGTTACTCCAGAGATTTGCCACCTGCTTCAAGAGGAATTTGGTGGATATTTCCTCAGGCTTCAGCATGTCGAGCTTGAAGTAGTTAGCTTTCAAAGAGAACCAAGTTTAGCTCAGTTTTGCAGAGCTGTTGAGATTTTCAGTGCATTTGAGCAAAAACTGAAAGCAAAAGCTGAATATTGTAATTAGTGTAAAGTATTAATATCATAAGTCATAGCTGTGATGTCCTTAATGAACTGAATAATTTGAAAAGTGCATGGGTGCCAAAAAAATGTTGGATATAAAATGAGATAACAGAGAAAGTGTCTAAGCATCAGCACTGATAGGCGGATGGATGATCCAACAGAACCACCGGAAAACTGTTTATCTGACCTTATCCAGTAGAAACAATACCACCACATCTCTAATCCGTTCTTTCAACTTCAGGTTTTAGAACCTAAAACAATTCAATTAAATTAGTTTCACAAATTCAATAAGATTCTGTGTTTACAGCTGAGCAAATTAAAAAGCATACATTTATTTTAATTGAATGAAGTGTGCTGAAAACATACCAAACTGTGATTTTAAAACCAGAATATTTGTGGAACAGTGGTATTTGTGAACTGCTGCTCTCCTTTGAGATCTTCCTGTAGAGCAACGGCGCCCTGCAACAGGCAACCAGCCGATATTCTGCTGCAGGTGTTGGGAACCAGGGTTTTTGGTTTTTGGCTCTTTGGGGGGATTTTTGTTGCCTGCTGCTTCCCTCTTCATCCACTAGATGTTGCCTAGAGGCTGCACTACTTTCAGCGCGTGCCTGCTGACTGAATCAGTGCACCTGTGATTAATCACCTCATCATCTAGGAGTGTATGAGGAACGGACTGCCAGCACTTTGGTGCCTGAGTGTTTGCCAGTTAAGGTGCTCTGAGCCCCTCTGAGTCAGTTCCTCTGAGAATATCTCTAGTAATATTTCCTTGTTGCTTCTCTCTCAGGTGTTTCCTTGTGGCGCCTTGGATTTACCCACAGTGTGACTCGAGTTCCTAGCTTTCTGGTTTCCCCTCGTGACGTCTTGGATTATTACTCACTGGTTGCCAGAGTCCCTCTCCGCCTCTGTTGAAGAATCGTTGACTGTTCCCGTTTGCATGACTCGCTCCTCTCCTCTCACTGAACTTACCTGTCCGCCCTCCACTGCAGCCTCTATCATCTACTTCCAAGTACTCTCCATCTGGATCTCACACTGGAACCTGGATCGTCTCAAGGACCCCTGCAAAGAGACCACAGTAATTCCCTCCTGGTGGAAACTCATCGTTTCATCAAGTAAGATCATTCCATTTTCCTCTGAAGTCCCATTTGTCTGATTCACCTCAAACTCACCATCACTGTCTACGTAGTGCAGATGACCCTGGCTTCCATCCTCTGGACAAGAACCACCCAATCTCATATTCCATCATTGTTAAAATGAACTTTATCTGATGTCCTGTTCTCCTGACTGTTCTGCATGTGGGTAAAAGACATGAACCCAACATGACAGCAGGTCGTCTTAAAAAGGTTTCAAAACCTGAACATTTGAATTAAAATCAATTATTTATACAACCCCCACTCTGCTAAATTTATCTAAACATATCTACAACATGATCCAATAAAATGAACAGTGAAGCAGACTTTCATTTCAATATTAGTGGTGATTGACCAAAGCAGAAATTTTATTCTAAGATCTAAAACATTAAATATTACAAGATGATCTCAACATGGTCAATGCAGTTGCTTGTTTTTCCTCTTTAGTTGCTTTTAAAACATTGAAACAAGAACTGATAATCACAGACATCCCAGATATGAACCATCACGTTTGTACCATTAGTGGATTTAAGGTGGACCATTAGTGGATTTAAGGTGGATCTCAGCATAGGGCATTTATGAGTTGAATGTCTTGAACTGAATGTTTCACCCTATCTCAGTTACTGTGCAGATGTATGGACCAATAATTATGCAAATTCATTACAACCACTAAACTGCAAAAAAGGACAATAAGAATTAAAAAGCTTGGTACCTGGATCACACAAATCCATCATTTATACATTGTAGATACTAAAACTTACTGATTTGGTGAATTTACAGCGTGTGCCTTATTTAAAACACACAAAATGAACAGTTACCAGAAAACATTCAAAAATTGTTTTCAAAAGAAGGATTTTAAAATCGGAGGAAAATACAAATTCAAAGTTTGTAAGATCAGAACCACAAGAAGTTTTAACGTTTCAGTCTGTGGTGTGAAACTATGAAACAGTTTGACTGGAATTAAAAAATGTCCAAACATTAAACAATTCTGGTTTACACTAAATATGAGAAACTGTCTTTATGCATTATGTTACATCATTGTTTGCATCAACATTAATGTTTCATAGTTGATACTATTAGAGCTATTAACATATCACTGGATGTATTGCATTATCAGGAAGTAGAATGAAGGTATACTTTCATAATATAAACCAGATGAGATCATTTTGAGCGATTTTTAATAAGTTTATACTTCAACCCACTGCTTTGAATGTTTATTGGTATTGCATTATTGTAATTTTATTGTAACTTGGCACGTTCAATAAAGTAAAAGAACTGAATCCACATTCTATCTAAAACCTCAAGATGACTTGATATGAATTTATTCTGCTGAACAAGTTGCAATTTGACGATTCAAAGTATTTCGTCATGACTTGAGAAGAATTTCTTCCCTCTAATGAGCCTTGGAGGATCTGTTGAGTTTCAGGGTTTCCTGATTTTAGCACTTAGTTTGGTTACTTTGAAGTATTTCTCCATTTCTGCTGCCAACTTCTAGGCTTCTGCAGAGGGTTTTGAGTTCCCACAGATCACTCCAGCGTCTTCATAGTGGGCACAGTTATGGTGTCCCACTCCAGCATGTGTGCAGTTCAACAGGCTGAACTCTGTTCCATTGCAATGAACATCATCCAGGAGAATCCGCAGTCCCTTTCCTTCTCCAAATTCAGCATTCCTCGCTGCTTTTAGGGCATACTTGAATCCCAGCTGTCTGCAGACCACCTGGGCATTCTTCATGGACCACAAGTCATCACAGACGGTACCCCACTCCCCGTGGACATAGATCTCCACCCGTCCACGGTCTCCATGCAAGAATTCATCCCTGACCAGTCTCACCACTCCATTGTGAAGCTCAGACATGCTTCTGGACCTGCCTTTCCCCTTCCGACTGCGGCCTTTCTTCTTTGGACTTTGGGGTGATCTGGTGGTTCTGATCGGAGCAGGGGTGGTCTGGACTTGTCCTCTTTCACTGAGACGATCCAGGAGGTCCAGAAGCCAGTCATAGGTCCTTGTGGGTTCGGCTTCAGACGTGTTTTCGGCTGGCAATTCAACCCCAATCAAAGCTGATGACAAACATAGTACATGCTAGAAAAACATATTAAAGGCAGAATGAAATAGCTTGGTTCTATTAGTGTTGAAGGTGGACTTACCTTCCTGTGGAACAAACTGGATGAGGTTACTTCTGACTCTGACAGGAAGAGGTTCGTAGTGGCAACGTCTTGGTGGAGCGCGTCTGAAAAGCAACAGAAACTAAATACTTTATACCTGTTAAGGATTCTGTCATTTCCTCTCTTTTAGCCTCGTCTATCTACTTACACACACAGGCGCTGCAGCTTACACAACCATGTTTATGAGTGTCTGTCGGCAGTCATATGTAAACAGACTGAAACTGATTAGACTTCCCTTTTGGGAGGGGACAGATCGTAGAGAAGAATAAAAAGCTAAACTCTAATCTTTGCCTCATTTGGTTCCGTCCATCAGCTGAGCTCAGTGGGCCGGCGCTGGACGGTGAATGTAACTCTGGTTCTGACCCATTTGGATGACATGTACGGCTTGTAACATTTGATCATTTTTCGACATTAAAGCCTGTTTTTATAAGCAAATCTCATTATTTCTCAAAGTAATTTACAGTGAGGGGTTCTGGTCCTGAACCGGTTAACGGACCTGGTGGAGCACAGAGACAGAATGAATGAACTCCAAAATAATAAAGATGATATTTTTGCTCTTTGATGTTCAGTGATTCCCACAGATATCATTCAGAGCAAACAAAATCCAGCAGAGGAATTTTCTTCTTCTGGTACATTTTATTAGTGTATTTATGTAGAATTTTGATAATTGCCAAATATCTAAAACATTTATTGACTAATCTAATTTTCCACTCCTGTACCTTTCATAAATTATGCAAAAAGTTTAAAATACAAAACAGAGAGAAACCATAACACTGATTAAAACCCAGACAGTACATAACTACTCAATGTTCTTCAAATGTTCACAAATCTCACCAATAAAGTTCCAAAATACCAGCAGCGTGTAAAACGCCTCAACATGCCTTTAATTCAATTCAATTCAAAAATACCTCATTGATCCCAACAAGAAATGAAATGTTGTAAGTCACTAATTTTTCTAATGAATGAATGAATGAAGGGATCTTTCCCACAGAAATGTTTTGTAGGAAAGATCTCTGTAGCAGTCTGCGCTTACAGCGAATCTGAACAAGCCTCTGACTGAAGACATTGTGCCGCTAAAGAGCGGTCTGATGAAGACGACGGTCCAGACGGGCTGCCATTTTCTTGATTTGCATCGTTGTCTTCAGAGGTTCCACAATCAGAACCAGAACCAAAACCCTAACAGAACCGTGTTCATCTGGAGCTTCTTCCTCTGGACTGAGGTTTACATTTCCAGGATTATAAACAACAGATGGAAAAATCATCTGTACCCAAAGCAATCAGGTCTTGAAGTGTCCAAGCTTTTTAAAATCAGTCAACATAAGTGTATGCATTTCCTGTTTGGAACAGGGAATGATAAACACTTTATCTAATTTTATGTTGTGTTGCATGTTTTTACTGCAAAACGAGAAAACCCGAGATCATCCCACTTCCCCATGCTGGAGGTTTCAGTTTAAAAGTAACAACACATGAAGTTACCTATAAAGTTAATCACACAAGTGACATCTAGACCCAACAGTAGACTTAAACTTCCATAAAATCAATCTGGCTGTGTGTGCTGTTTATGTCCCCTGCAAACTTTGCTTTAATTCTAGTTTTCTTTTTTCTATCTAATCATAAGAAATCATAGTCAGACATTGAGAGTCATGAAACAGGAAGTAGGTTTCCTGGAAAGTAGAGGAAGTAAGTTTCCAGCCTGCAGATTTATAAAAAATAGTTGA
This sequence comes from Xiphophorus couchianus, assembly GCF_001444195.1. NCBI lineage: Eukaryota > Metazoa > Chordata > Actinopteri > Cyprinodontiformes > Poeciliidae > Xiphophorus > Xiphophorus couchianus. The sequence continues at coordinate 24,292,611 of NC_040246.1, forward strand.
GACTATTCCTTATTTCAAAGCATAAAAGTTTTAAAGAATGAAATCTAAACATTTTGAGTAATTGAATAAGACCCAAAGTAAAATACTTACATTTATATTGGTTTACTTATAAGAATACTTAACCCTACACTTGGGACTCACCCGAGTCACTAAAACCAACCTGGCTCAGTAAACAGAGCAAGTTGACCGTTAACAGGTGTGAAACTAGTTGGCTGCAGGCTGCTGAGTCTGGCTAATCCACAGGGGGAAGAAGGGTGGAGCATCTGGACGGAGGCCGTCAGGAACCAGGCGAATCTTTCTGAACAGGCCAGCTTAAACTGAGTTTACTTCAGTTCTGGACCAGGTTAAACCCCAGCAGATTTAGGAAACTCAATTCACCCTTTAGACGGAGAGCTGGTGGCACATCTCCCCTCTCAGAAAGAGAAGGGGGGAGGAAGGCGGTGCAACAACAACAACAGTCAGGCATCCCTTGGGGATGACATAGAAACCAAGCTGATTTTCTGATGACTGTTTCATTTCATCCCAACCCGAAGACCAGCGGAAAGCCTGCAGGGCCAAAGTCCTGCAACTTTTAGATGCGTCTGTAACCCTAACCCTGATTGCACTGAGGAGGAGATTCAGCTGTTTGACTGAAGGATGTCGGACCAAGGAGACAGCTGAGAGTCGCAGGACGCCGGAGGACAAGGATTGTCCAGCCTGTTACCGACAGAACTTCAGAAGAACCTGGTGAGGACTTTAAGGACAAGGACAGAACTGTTCTGGTTCAGCAGCCTCAGTGCTTCCTCTTCTCTAACGAGTCTCCTCCCTCGGTTCCCTGCTGAGATTCTCCCCAGCTGTTCTTCATCCCTCTGATTAGCCTCACCTACTCTCCATGTCACTCATAACATCTCAGTTCTGAAGCTCCTCATTGAAACGATTCATTGCTGAACATAAAATCTACAAGTTCTTTTGTTCCTGTTCTTGTGGATTTTGTGTAAGTTTTTTCCTTTATTATATTTATATTCTGCTCACCATTGGTCTCCACTTTAGCAAGGACAATATCTCACACGATCCTTTTCAGGAAACTAAACGATTCCAGGCAGAGAAAGTGTTTCAAGAATGCCACATGGTGACAGAACAGACTTTCCATCCCACTCTGGACGTGACACGAGTCACTGAACCAGGTTTTTGTACAAAGACCAATGAGGAGCCTCATCATTTTAAAATGGAAAATTTACTTTGGCAGTATTTGAAAATGTAATGACCATTTTATAGTTAATCTATTCACTTTTTAAGAATGTAACTGTGTAAACTAAGAAGCACATTTTCTCCTCAGTAATGATTTAAACCTGAAGACCAACTGGGAAATTATGAAAGTCTCAGAAGAACATTGGCTTGACATTGGATCCTGATTTCAAATTTGTCAAGCATACCTACATGCTAAGCTAAGGTGTAAAAGCTAACTTGCATAATTCTCTTGTATTCAATAGATATTAATAAGCTGAATGAAACCAGAGAGGAGGCCATATTGATAACAGGACTACCATGTCTGAGCTGAGTTTGACTGAGCTGACATCTGAAACATTGAACTCAATTCTAGTTTCACTGAAACACAGAAACCGCTTGGAACTGTAACTTCCAGCTCAAATAACAGATTTCCCCCCAAAGGTCAAAAATGAATCAAAGGATGTTTGTCTCTGATAAATCCCTTTCCAAGAATTACATCTCCATGAAGGAAAGTTATTCTGCGGACGCTGCAGGAAGATTATATTCTCCTAATGACGAGAGAAAAACGTGACTCACCTTGACGGATCTACTACTTTATAAATGACTCCCGAAGGAGCCGTGGCGCTCGGTGTTCCTGTGGACATGAAGTACAGCTCGCCTGCAGGACCCATAAAAAGACAGTAAATCACTAAAAACTGTGAAAAGCAGCCTGTGGCTAAGGTTGAGTTAATCTGTTACCAGATTCATCCTCAGCGAAGGAGATGATGTACGGATAGTAGTTGTTGATGAGTCCAGGAAAGGCACATGTCAGGCCCATTCCCATGCAGATTTCATTATACTTCCACTCTCTAGAGTTCGTATTCTCCTTTAGGCTCATCAGACGCCTAAATCAAGCAAAAATCTCACAATGAATATTAGACTGATTCCCTGCTGCATCTCAAACCTCTACAGAAGATTTTAGATGATATAAAAGGTTAGAATAAGGCTGGTCTACGTCCCTGATTCCTTTCTGATGTTAACTTTATATATTCAGGTGATACGAGCGCCAAAGCAAACTTTTATCTCCATGTTTTCACAGCTCATTGTGAAGTTTGCCTGGTAAACTCACCCACTCATGAAGTCTCCAAATATGTACATGCCGTTCAGGTTGGGGTGTTCACAGCCTCGGTACACGTATCCTCCTGTCACCGACTTGCCCTTCGTATGAGGGTAGGCGTAAATGGGCAGCACGTCATCTGTGAAGAAACCTCATCATGACCAGACTGAACAGCAACAGATTAAAAGCTGTGGACCCTCAGGTCCTCTGGCACTGGACTGTCAACAGTTCCCAGAGTCTCAACTCACACTGATGGTGAGGCTTGTTTCCAATATTAAGGCCCCGGTATGTGGAACGGACTGCCAGAGAACCTGAGGGCCGCATAAAATGTTGTTGTCTAATTGATTAGTTGATTGACTTGATCATAATCATAATTTCCACACATCGCTGCAAATGTTTTTCTCTCTGTTGTTGAATGGAGAGTCAGTGTGACTCAATTTGCAGCTGCATTAAAGCTGCATTAGAGAATTAAACATTTTCATAGCTTATCTAATCCTTCCTGCCAACAGTGCAGATATATCTGAAAGGAGGGTAATGTAGCATTCTTACTTAGTGAGCTGTTGGTGCACAGCTTCTTATCATAGCAGGAGAATCCCTCTTTCGCTCTCCAGCCATAGTTACGACCTTCCTCGATGATGTTAACTTCTTCATACTTGTTCTGGCCGACATCTCCACAGAAGATCCGACTCTTCCCCTCTTTGGTTTGTGGATGCCCCCGGTCCACCGAGCACCTCCACATGTTACGGACACCGTAAGCGTAGACCTCTGGGCGCGCGCCAGGCTCGTGGATGAATGGGTTGTCTGTGGGGATTCTGTACAGCGGACCTTTCTCGTTGTTGTCCACATCAATTCGAAGAACTTTACCCAATAGGGCAGACCTGGAACATCCCCAGAGTTACACTTTATGAAGTTTAGCTTTAACCATGGCCTCATTGCACCATTGTGTACTTACTTGTTCTGGGCATTCCCATGCTTTCCAAATGGATCTCCTGCCATTCCACCATCTCCTGTGAAAATGTACAGGTAGCCATCATCCCCGAAGAGCAGCATCCCTCCATTATGATTGGACGCTGGCTCATCGATCTCCAGAATTACCCTTTAGAGAAACGGTCAAATAAAAAATAAGTCTTATTCTGTAAACATTAAAATTCAGATGCTTTCCACTCTGTAGTGCAGGCCAGTCCATACCTACCGCTCTGACGTGTGGTCCACCAGATTCATGTCATTGGTTGACACCTTGAACTCACTTATCCTTATTCTCTCATCAAAGCCAACCTCCACTGAGTAGTACACATACAGTTTGCCATTGTATTTGTATTTGGGATGAAACGTGATTCCAAGGAAGCCCCTCTCATCTCCCTCCCATGATGATGTCAGCACCGCCTTGGTGATGTTCAGAAATGGCTTCTCCAGCTTGGATCGGTCAAGGAGGTAAGTCCACACTATCCCCACCTGCTCTGCAACAAAGAACCGATGCGTACCGTCATTGGCGTGAACCATAGCCAGTGGGTTCCTCAAGCCATTTGCCACCTCTTCCAGACATAGTTGCAGACAACCATCAGAATCTTTCTGAACCCGGCCCAGGTTCTGGTTCAGCTTATGATTGCTGAGTAGGTGAGGATAACAATAATCAGCATCATCCAGCTCTAGAAGCTTGCAGAAACGATTCTGATCGTCTTTGGCCTGATTTAAAGGTGTGTAATCTGATATGAAAGGGATGATTGGGCGGCACTGGTTCCAGAACTGGGAGCAGTAGTCGGGGCAGAGGCCTGGGATGGTCCGGAGCGGGGTGCTGGGATCCTCAGCATCAAACAGGTGAGCTGCAAACGGTGAACACTCCTGGGATCAAAAGATGGAGAAAACTGATTAAATGAGGGACGATCAACCCCTTAACCCTCGACCCCTAAATCCCCCAAAACGGCTGAAAAGGCAAACCCAAATGAAATCAGCTGCTGTTCTTGAACAATATGGAGTTCATGCAAAAGCTTGGTCTCTTTATGAAGATGACAAGCTACATTTTCTATTTTTGCTGTCAAAAATTCTTTAACTGTAAGTAGTTTGTAGCTATTATGTTTGTAACACAAAAGAAATTGAAAAATTTTGCTTCACCCAGATTTTTCATTTTTATTTCTTGTAAATGCGCATTGAGTGTTGAATGTATGCACTGGAAAATATAATAAATGTCTAGAATAAAGTATTCTGCTCATGGATTTCAAGACTGATCAAAACAGCACAAAAAGAAATGCCATTTTGGACATGTCTATTTCTGAGGATGTACAGGTGTTGTCCAAGTGGCCATTTGGACCACACCTTCTGTGGAAATTACTTATAATTATATAAATACAATAGCATATCTGGGGGAGCAGAGGGGTTAGCATCCAGTCAGACCTCCTCCCCCTTCTTGCAATACGCTGTCCGTCTGTCCGCTCCCCCCCTTCTAACGATACGCTAACCCGTATCGTTAGAATACGATACGAAGGTGGGGGGTCTGGAAATATTCCAGAAAGAATACAGGCATGTCAAAATGAGCTCAAGTCGCTCTCTGGATATTATTGGCTCGGGAAAAGCCATTTCATAACATTATTGATGGAATGTGGTGTCAATCAAAAGGGGGCGCTCTAGGCTGCCCAATAAAAGCATCATAATGGCCACTGGCAGAGTTGAAACCCTTAAATCTCAGTCCCTGAAAATACGATGGAAAAATTGCACGTGGGCATTCCGGTGCAGGTTAAAGGGTTTTAATAAAGCTAAAATATTTATAACAATGTCAGTCATGAGCCGATTGGTCTGAATGTTCCTAACAGAACCCTTTAGTACCAGACTCCAGTATTACTGCTGCTTCCTAGAGGTTCTAGAGTAGAATGGTGGAGAGGTTCTGCAGGGAACCTTTAATTTAATCATCAAATGCTTTTGAAAGCATTCAAAATATCTCTGAATTATTTACAAACAATTCAGTCACACAAATATTTCCATTGATCCGAGTTATTAAACAGTGCATTAAGTTTACTTAATTATTCAAATTATATTAAGTTTTAGATCCAAACAAACCCAGCAGAACATCAAGTAGCTGATTTACACCGTTTACTCCTACTGACCAGCAGGGGGTGACAGTGGAGAGAAGACGTTCCCCTTTTATGGCAAGCCGATGTAACATAAATTTGGTTTCGTCTGACGATCCGTAATTACATTCTAGATATCTGAAAATGCATCTTGACTGAACAAAACTACATTTTGACTATCCAGAATGGTAATTCAAGATATCTGCATTTACATTCTGACTAATAAGAATAATAATTCTAGAAATCTTCAATTACATTTTGACGAGTCAAAATTACTTTCAAGATCTCAAATTACGACAGTGGATCTGTCATTTGACGGGACACATCCGTAATAACAATTTAAGATATCTTTGACTTAATTATGACTAGTCAAAATTACAATTTTAGATATCTGAATTAAGAATTGCGTGGAAGGCCCTTTGTGTTGTCCCAACAGTTGCCTGCAGAATTTGATGTTTCCTGCACAAAATTTTCAGTAAATGCCACAACGTAGAAAGAGCTCGGCAATGTTGGAAATGTGGAGAACGCAAAACTTCAACTCTAAGACTGCTTCTCACTGCGCCAGTGAAGAGAAGCTAAAATAGGAGAAATATGATCTTGTTTTTAACTTTAGTCAGAAGTCCTGCTGCAACCTTTTGGATCAGCTGAAAGCTTTTGAATGCAGCTAGTAAATAATTACAGCAGTCCAGGCTGGAAGGAACAAATGCATGGATAAGTTTTCCAGCATGGAAAACGCCTGGACAGGGTGTTTCTAATTTTGGCAATACTCTGTAGTTGGAACTCGTTTAATACTGAACTTAAATGACATATTCTTGTCAGAAATAACTGAGGTTCTTTATTATTGGGGGCAAATTTAAGGCCACACAGATTAGGTCATTGACTATGCAGGTTCTTTTTCATAATTTCTGGCCAAAACAAAACATAGATCTTTCTCGTCAAAATGTAAATCCAGAAATCCAAATCATTCAAGTGTGTAGTTTATACAATTTTATTTTCTCTTTTGAACACAGTTTGTAAAAGAAAGTTTCAGTGGCTTTGTAATGTATTAAGATGAACGCAGTGTGATTCTGCAGACGTGTCAGAGCTGTGCTTCATGTTATGCAAGAATCTGCATGTTTTGATCAGATGAAAACCTACGTGCTGCACCAGTTGACCTTTGTCCTGGACGCTTACCTGGCAGAGCAGCTCCAACACAAAGCCCACACAGTTCTCATGGCCCTTCTCAGTGAAGTTTTCCATGATCCGGTAATATCTGGCCATCAGTTCCTGGTCCTTCTGGCGATCACAACAGCCAAACTCCCGGTACATGATGCAGAACTCCAGATCTCTTTCTGGACGGAAGGGTGGCTTAAAGTCCAAACACTGGGGGTGAAGCGCTGCAGGTGTCACGCACAGGAACAACATACACACAACGACCTGTAGCCGGAGCCCCGGTCGGCCCGGAGTTCCAGCAGAACTCTGCAGCATGATGGTGAGCGGAGGGAAGACTGAGGTGGGGAGAGCAGCTCTGGCTTCCTGTCAGGTTGGACTTTGGTCTGAACTCAGCGACCTGGTGACGCGCAGAGCTGCACACTGCAGGGATCCCGCTCAACCTGTAGAGGACATGTGCTGTTTGTCAGGCTGGCACAAAGGGTTCAGCTTTGGAAACATCACAGGCTCCAATTTTCCAGCAGGAAATAACAATAAGGAAACCTGTAGCTTAAAAACTCAGCAAGGAATACAGCAGGAAGAACTTTGCATAACAATAAAGAAATGACTTAAAAAGTAAAGTGGTGTGAGGTGGTGAGGCAGACGCGGTGGACCCAGCTTAAAGTGAAGGAAGTGATGATTTAATGATGAAATAAACAAAAACCAAATTCCAAAATCCCAAATACCAGGCAGCACAGATGAGCGGAAGGCAAAGGCTTGATTCTGTTAGCAACTGGAGGAAAATACTTGAGACATGAGCAAACAGCAAGACAGATTTGACAAGGACACATCAAAGACACAGAAACACAGGTGACATTAAATACACAGAGGGTAATCAGGGAACGAGACACACCTGGGAACAATCAAAGGGAAGACAGGACAACACGGAGACCCAAAATAAACACAGAAAAACTCAAATCTTTACAATCACAGTTCAGCTTTAAAATCTCGTCCAAGTTTCTGTTAGATGAAGGAGATTTGCCTTCATGCTGCTCTTAAGGCTGGAATTTGATTTTCAAAATCTGGGGCCTCATGTATAAAGCGTGCATACACACAAAAAATGTCCCTATTTTAAGTCGGCATGTATATAAATCAATGTGGAGTGAAAACTTGTGTAACAAAACCCAACTTGACCTGCTGTGAAAATGTGCGGCAGCTACACTTTTTTTTTTCTGTGGACAATATCAAACTTCAAGGTGTCAAAACTCACCTAAATTCACTGAAATCTGATGATATTCAGTTATTTAGAATAAGAAGCATCAAACCCAATGATTTTTTTCAGGAGTTTAATATTTTATTGTTTTAACAATAAAACTGAACCACATTTATTGTCATTTATCTTCAGACAATAAGCTAACACAAAATAAAGAAAATAGAAATAGAGGATGTGAAAACCTCAGTGTAAATAATCATGTTGCTCAGTTTGTTTCTCATAAAGATGAAACTCATCGTCTGAATGCATCTATTTATTCTCACTAGAGAGAAACCAGGGCTGATCAAACAGTTTGATTATTGATCAGGTGATCAGGTGTGGAGACAATCCCAGGTATATCAGTAGCTGCATCAAGGTGAGCTGCTACCTGAGGAGCTTTGGCTCTGATGGAGAACATGGAGCCATTGATCAGAGATCAGATTGATCTGCTGGTTTCTGATCGTTTAGATTCATCCAGACTGATCATCCTGCAGCTCTGTTAAAGCAGGTACCGGTACCGGTCCAGCTGCAGCTGTCCTCCAGTGGAGCCAGAAATCATCTGGACTCTGTAAATGTAACTTCTGCTCATGATTCCTGGATTCAGAAGAAACATTGAAATCCCAGCTGAACGCTCTGCTGCTCCAACAGCATCTGCTCTGAGATCTTTAGGATTCATTTGGAGTTGTTTTGTCATTAAAATTAATTATTTAAATTTTTGTGAATTGACCTTATGTGAACTGAAAGCACCTTTAAAATAAAACATGTTATAATAAATACTTATACTGCTACAAACAAGGGCATTGCCATGGTTACGGCTTCACATGGCGACAGACTTCTGGGTATTGATACTAATTTACATTAAAATGTATTTATGGTATTTATGGAGGCGACAGGAGGACCAGCAGCTGCTCTGTTTTCCACAAATTTCGATTTAGAAAGGAAAGGTGCACAGGTATTGTAAAAAAAAGAGGTTAATTTAACGTTAACTTTAGACAAAGCGTTTGGCTCTTTCCTCTTTTTAATCTTCCCAGGATCCTCGGCGAGTGACGCTCTCCGTGGGCGACGTGCAGCGACAAGGAAACCACAACACTGCGTGTTGACGTCACAGATCACAGAGTTTAATCTCATACAAAGCAATCAACAACAAAGCTGCAGAGGAACAGAGATATGCATTTTCTCATAACAATAAAGACAGACAAAGGGGAAGACAGACAAACACAAAACAAAGACACAAAAAAGCAAAGACGTCTTTGGAGAGAGAGCCAATGCAAAAAGGCAAAAATGGTGGCCGCTCTCTGTCAATTTAGTGGTGACACTAAATTTTATACTGAGTGGGTGTTTTCCTATTTAATTTATGCATTCTAGGCGTTCCTCTTGTTGACCAACTGGAAACTCCCTTAGCACTCAGAGAAACTTGGAAACTCCACCTGATCTACGCAAAGATCAAAGGACCATCTGCCTTCTACCGAGACAAAGAAGCGGATAGCTGGCCCTGACCCCCGTGGCTCCCACGGTCACTCTGAGTACAGAACGACCTGAGATAAGACCTCACAGATACCTGAGAAATCTAACGTCTCTGTCTCCCAAGGAAAATGCTAATTTTATGGCTTCGCCTGTGGCCCGGCCTCACAGTGGGGGTCCCATTGAGAGATCTCCCTTAATCAGCATTTGGTTCCTGTGTCTCTGAATGCTTACCCATCTGGCTCAATCCCAAATGCTCGACACAAAACTGTTCCAAATAAGAGTGTTCCATATACCTTTTAAGATTAACTGTATCAAGGACTAAAAATAACAATTTTTCCTTAACAGTATGTACGTACGCACGGCTTTATACATTTGAATTTTTTTTTGTGCTCCACAGTTTTCTAAATTTCTCCGTACGAAAAGTTTTAGTGTGAATACTATGCACTCTTTTATGCATGAGGCCCATGATCTGTTAACCATGTTTTATTTCGTTTGATTTCTCTTCAAACTGTTTTCAAGACATAAATCACAGCTCAGCTTCAAATCTCATCTCCGAGCTTCTGCTAGGTGTCAGAAATGTTTGTTAACACCATTCTGAACATCAGAAATGGACTTTAAAATGTCCATCAGCATTTCCCAGAATGCATTGCATGGTGAGGTTTCAGATTTTAGAGTCTAGTTTATCTATTTT